>NW_028244231.1:0-18878 GCF_964263255.1 Lissotriton vulgaris | reverse complement strand
GTGTAGGCGTTATCCATACATATCTTTATTAAGACCACGCATCTACTTGGTTAGAGATACTTCGCTAGAGATCTTGTATTGGGGAATACGTGGCATTCTAACATTGGCTTTCAATGTTATTACATATGGCGCTATTTCCAAAAGACCCACATCATTAGAGCCAGTAGCCCAAAGTATATCCGGGAGAGAGGACAATTCTGTTGGAAGTTTATTCCTTGACAAATACATTGGAGAAACCACTTTCTTACCGAGTGTAAGTTGTACTCCCGAAGGAGAACAGTACAAAGTCGCATATAATCTCTTTAACAGATCCAATCCCAACAAGTTTTCACCACAACCTGTTGTAAGAATGAGGGGTGCTTCTAATTCACATGGCCCAACAGAAAGGGACATAGGACTAGAGATCGGGTTCCTAACCGGGGCGCCAGAAAAACCTACTGAAACATTCATTTCGCCAGACAAAGATGCGCCAGGGAGTTTTGAGTGCATAATAGAACTCTTTGTAGCACCAGTATCCAACAGAAAAGGTTCTGACACACCTGATGTAATCACCTCAACATAAGGTCCATTCTGATCTACTGGATCTGAAACAACTCCCTCTCTTTGTCCATGGCTGTCCTAGCAATCGTTACCCTCCATATTCTCATTTTCGGCATAGTAGTCATCAGCATAGTACTGAGCTGTCCTAGAAAACGCGTTATTCTTTTGGTCAAAACTATTCATAGAATTCTGAGACGGGAAAGAAGGAGCATTCTGGGGGAAATTTCCACGACCCCTACCTCTAGGGGCTTGCTGAACACCTCGACCTCTTGCACCAGAAACACCATTCATACGCCGTAACAAAGCCGGACAACTATTCTTGAAATGACCTTCTTCTTTGCAATACGCACACTGATTCGGACCATACGGTAAACGTGGTTGAGAAGACTCGTTTCTTTGCGAGTTCCTCGAATACTGCTGGGGTTGCTGATAATCGTGCTGACTAGCAGTACGAGGTGGATAAGCTTGCTGCAGAAGGACTTTAGTTTTCAATTCTTTAGTCTTTTTATCTGCCTTCTCAAACTCATCTTTACGCCTATTCTCATAGTACTGGGCCGTGGCTAAAATCTGCGCTGACGTGGAAACAGCCCATGCACTCTCAGAATCCTTCAACTTATTACATAGTTCAGGAAGCAAATTATGTACAAATTTGTCAACAAACAATCTTTGGCCACCCTCAGTAGCCATATCCTGACCACTATGATCGACGAAAGTTTCTTCGAACCTCGTGAAAAAGTCGGACACATTTTCATCTTTCTTCTGTTTGCACGCAGACAACTTGTCCCAATTAACACTCAATTCGGGCATTAAAGTCTTCATATACGCAATAATTCTACCAGGAAGCTCTGCTACTAAAGGCTCGGGCTTAGCACCACCAACTTGTCTAGCATCGGCAGCAGCGATATTAACCCATGTGTCACCTAATTCTTGATCATGATCTGCATGATGAATCTTTCCCCATAAAGGCTGTGGAACAACATTTCCAAACAACATGTCTACATCTGCTAAATTCATGATACAGGAGCTGGCAGTCTGGGATAACTCCTCTTAATACCCTGCAGGATTTTTACGGGGATCAGGCAATGTCTGTTTGAGCGCCAAAACCTCAGATCTCTTCCAAGGGACATGTACCCACACGCGCTGAAAATGCGGCGGAATGGCTGGATTAGCATTTGCATCACCTTCCCTCCAAACTGGGGGAACCTCTCTCATGGGATACTGTCGCGCCTTTTTCCTACCTGGTGCGTCATGCTCAGACAGTGATCGAGAATTGCTCCCCTTACTCCTATATGACAATAATGTTGCAACCGCTTGTTCAACATCGGCGCCTACAATCATGCCTTCCGAGAACTTGAACCGCACACGGAATAATTCAGGCATGTCGTATTCCGGATCATTGCCCTCCAAATCCTCACAGAGAAATACACACATTTGTTCAAAAACATATCTCTGCGTAGATGCTTCCCACTGACGGAAGACATCCATGAAGAACTGAACGTCATATCTTACTGTATTGATAACCCATTTACGTGCTAACTCATTCAGTATTTCTCTCTCGTGATCAGGCAGTCGACTCCGCAACTGTCTACGTTCTGTTAGGGGTCATTTTAGGCGACCCAAAGAAAGGTGAGAAAAGACCAGTGACAGTGTTTGCTACTCTCTGCCGAACAGAAGGAGAAACTGGCGGAAAGGTAAATACGCCAGAAAAGACAGGCTGATGTAAAGCAGAGGTGGAGGCAGTAGCAGAGGGAGCATTAGGATAAGCAGTTGGAGCAGTAGGCAAAGTCGTAGGAAAAGCAGATGGAGTAGGTAGCAAACGCGGCAGCCCTTGAGAGGGCTGCGCCGGAGGAGTACAAACCAGCTGAAGAGGAGCTGGTGTTTGTGGTAGAACTTGTGATCCAAGAATAGGGGGTGGTACAACCAAAGGTTGCTGTGGTGCCGTAGCACTCTGCGCATATGGAGGTGGCGAACTCAGTAAATGGGACATTAAAGGATCCTTATCAAGTTCTTCTTTTGATCCTTGTCTTTTACGTGGCAGAACTGGGTAGCATTTATCTACTGCTAACTTCCTACTTCTAAGCGTTTGTTCATTCTCTTGCTCTTCCTCATTATCCCTGAACGCAACGGCGGCTTGCACCATTGACATACCTCGTTTATTTTTCTTTGCTAATTTCATTTCTTTCTGTTTGGCTTCCTTGCGCCATAGGCGAAAGGAGTCAAACATCGCCGGCCGGGCTTTCTTCTTGAAAAGTTTTACCTCTAGATTATCCAAAATTTCTGTGTCAAAGCTACCATATTGGAGCCATTTTAGAACACCATAGTTTCTGGTGTATCGGATCCACACTTCGTTATATGTGATAGGGCCTACGCCATGCTTCACATAGAGCTCATATGTTGGAGTTCCAATCGGAGGAACCGGACACGAGTCCTCCAATCGGGAGTCCCTACTAGGCATGAGCGGATTTTGCGGATTGGCAATCCGCGAATTTGCGGATTTGCGAACTCGCAATCCGCAAAATCCGCGAATTCCCGCGAATTTGCGGATTTTTTTTTTTTTTTGTGTTCGCCCGTGTTTCTGCCAGTTCGCGAGGGTTTTTACAATTTCGCAATTTGCGAACTTACCTGTCGGGTCGCAAGTTTTGCGAACTTGTTGTTTCTACGTGTCCAACCTGTTTGGGACACTCTTCTTCATCACTGCCACTCTCTGTCACCACTGCCACTCTCTGACTACTCATGCCACCCTCTGGCCCACCCATGCCACCCTCTGTTTCATCACCACACCCTCTGGTTGTCCAGTGTACATTATTTTCGGCAAAGCAAAGCACACCTTCCCTGCCTCAAGTGACCTGAATTAATTTGGGGCTGATTAATGTGTCACAGAATATTTTTTTAGCTGGCACCTGCTTCCTTAGTGCGCCCTGATTAGTGATCTTTTGCACTTGCTAAGTGCTTTCATTGTTGCAAAATTAGTTACAACACCTGCCCTGCCCCAACTGACAATAATGAATTAGGGGCTGATTAATGGATTTTAA
Source organism: Lissotriton vulgaris (assembly GCF_964263255.1). Classification (NCBI taxonomy): domain Eukaryota; kingdom Metazoa; phylum Chordata; class Amphibia; order Caudata; family Salamandridae; genus Lissotriton; species Lissotriton vulgaris. The sequence goes on along the minus strand of NW_028244231.1, from coordinate 15,306 downwards.
CTTCCAGCCTGGCTCCTGCTTGTCTCCCTTAGCTGTAATTCATGACCTTTGTGGCATATGTGTAACTATTCTGAGGTTCAGAGCAGGGTCACATAATAGTTTCAACTGGCAACTGAACTCTGGAGGGGCCCCTCAGGAAGCACTACAGGAAATGGCTACTAATGATGTGCCTGAACTTTTGAACCTGGTAAGTAGTTACTTTCAGTTTTGCTTAGATCATATTTCTGCAATTTCGCACTTATTCGCGGGGCGCGAACTCACGCGAACAGTGCGAGCAGTGCGAGCAAAATCCGCTGCTCGCGGATTTGCGGATTTTGCAGGAAATTCGCAAATCTCGCGGATTGCGGATTTCCCGAAAATCCGCAAAATCCGCGAGCGGAACGGATTTTCCGCCCATGGCTAGTCCCTACTACAACCAAGACAAAACACATTTCCAAGTCTGCTAAGACCAGGCATCTTTGCTCTCTAGTCTAGCTTCAAACTTCAAAGGATTATCGAATACGATAGTCTCGTGAATACACGAGTCCCTCGGCTTTGGCACTTGCAAGTTCCAAATCAAAGCTATCCCAAAGGATATCAAACTAAGAACCAAACTAAGGACTGGGAGACGCTCCACTTAAACTTAACTGAAGTATCGATGATCGATGACGTCACCAGAAGACTCGTCTATCGTTTCGCTCTACCAATCATCAAGGGTCCAAAACATGGCGATAGTCAGGGCAGCAGTCCTTCGTAACCGTTGAGACGCGGGGAACCTCGCAGCAAAGACCTTCGGAACCACATCGACATACAGGGGTCGCTGAAGTGGCTGGCGGTACTCTGGAATTTTCACACGAAGCTCCTCACGAACTTCTGGCTTAGACCGATACCGTTGATACCGCCCGAGTTGGGCGCCAACTGAGGTACCGTGTTTTTATGGACCCGGCGGTGCCAGGGAGAACACCCAAAGACCTCGAGTCCTTCCTGTTTTGGACCACAGAAACACAGAGTCTTCTAGGTGATGTCAAGGATCGAATTTATTGGCTGCAACCAGTAACAGGTATCCTAGAAGTACAACAGCATGTAGGTTCTCAGGAGACTGCTCGTTTTTACAGAACCAGCCTCTTCTCTTTATACTGAATATTAAGCTTCAGGCAAGAATTCCCTGTTTTACAATTTGGTCATATACATATTTTCACTACAAAGAAAGTCATGATGACTGTGAGAAGTTGGCCTGATATGTAGTGCTCACTATTCTAGTGATCACTGTGTATCATTCCAAACGACCCTTATTGATGATTGGTTGTAAGTCAACCTTTTAGACCAGCTATCCTAGTAGCATGGACCAGAGCAGTCTTTAGGCTAAATTCTAGAGGGCGTGTTAAGCCAGCTGTTCTACCATCACATATACCCCTTGAACACCAAGTGAAAGGACACCACACAAGTTGTTATGAAAATAAAAGTATATTTATTTAGAACACAACAACCCTGAACTCTTTATGAGGACAGGGCGCTAAGCACAATACAAAGCTCTTAAAGAAATTCTGAAAGTCGCACAATTTACGCAAATGCCCGAGGGGCACGGAAAACCATATACTACAAAAGTGGAATGCGAAATACTAGCAGGTAAGTAACTAGTCTCAAAGGCTTTAGGATCGCTAGGACTAGACTCCTGAACCTTCAGATTACAAGCAGGAGGCCTAGGGAGATCGGGTGCAGAGTGTGCACTCTCACGCGGGATGCGGGACAAAGTCTATGGATGCTAGATTTCGTAAAGTTAGTGTTATCGGACGAATCCGACTAGGTAGAGCTGAAACGAAAAAGGATCTGGACACTTAGATAGTTAAGCTATGCTGGAGCACCGAAATTCTCAGGTTACCTAGCCCAGGGGCTGCGGCTGCATAGGGCTGAAAAGACATCGGGAATCCTCGTTGCAGTCTATGGAGCCTGAAAGAAGAAGTTGCCGGCAGGCGACCAGTGATGAAGTTCGATGTGACCCAAGCCTGGATCGGTGATGAAGGATACCTGTAAGCAGAGGGGACCAAGTTCTGAATCACTAGCCAGTGATTAGATGGGCACCAGGATGGCACCGGACGAAGTCACCTCGACCAGGTGAGTGGGCGACGCTGGGCTCTGCAGTCTCTCGGACCAGGAGGCGCTGTCGGTGACCAGGATGGAGGTGCGAGCTGTCCCACGAAGATATCTGCTGTCGACGATGCTGGACCCAGGATTGGGGCAACAACTCTTGGCAAATGCAAGCAGGTGCATTTTTCAAACCAAAGGGCATTACCACAAACTGATAATGCCCACCAGGGGTAGAAAATGCTGTCTTGGGCTTGGCATCCTCAGCTAACCTGATTTGCCAATACCCAGCTGTCAGGTCAAATGTAGTGTCCGGGGTGCTCCTCTGTTGGAGGGGAGCAAGGGCCAGTCTGGAGCAACCAGACCAGCGATGGATGTGTCGTCGTTCGTCGTCAAGAGGGCTGCAAGCCAGCAGGCAAGTGGCCGGACAACGCGGTGAGCAGCAAAGAGCAGAAGGGCCCCACGCAGATCTCGTGGATTCTGGGGGGCTGGACTTCGGTGCTGGAGCTGCTCAGGGTTAGGGCTTCTCAAACCCCAAAGCACTCACTCGAGGATCCCTCGGCGGTCGTGCTGGATAAGCGTCGTGCAGTTCTGAAGATGGCCGGTCCCTCGAGGTCTCGTCACACCCACGGATCTCAGCTGGGCTGATGATGTAGGTAGAGGTCAGAGGTGCCAGGGAAGCCGGGTCTCGTCGTGCTGGTCGGTCTGGTTCCGGAGGAAGGACGTGCAGCAAACCGCAGTGTTCTTAGTTGGTGCCCGCAGATGCAGGGTGACTACTCCTTAGTCACAAGGGAGAAATCTTAGGAAGAAGTCTTGAGTTCCGTTCGTAGAAAGTAGTTTCAGGATTCAAAGATGATCTAATTTGGAAGGGTCCCCGCTCCCACCTTTATACTAAAGAAAGGGGCTGGTACGGGACTAGGTCCTGCCCATGAGTGGGACCAGGAAGGGGGGTGGTTACACCCCTCTCCCATGCCAGACTTTCCCTAGCTCAGGGGCTGGTGTGCCCCTGGAACTGGTTCAAACTGGCAGATGCACAGTGAACACCGGGGTGCCACTTGCAGTCAACTTCCTATTCAGCCCTGCCTACCTAGGATACACAAAACCCTGTCTGGGATGGTGCTAGCACTGCCCCTGACAGGAAACCCTTTGTCCAAGCTCCCCTCGCTGGAAGGACTCCCAGCTGCAGGGGGTCAGACTTGTGTCTGTGGTGGCAGCATCCATTTTGTGATGCTGAGGCTCGAGTTAACTTTAACCGGGGTTCACAGTTACATACATGTCGTGTCCCTCTAGAAGGGTGGAATGCTAACCCCGTCGCCAGAATTGGTGAGGTGTTAGTATTCCAATTCGTATGACACCTTACTCGACATGTTTTGATAAAGCGATACCAAAGACAGCAAATAACCGCAAGGATTATAATGCACTTAAGAGTATATGGTACGCGTTATCATAGAACAGCTATTAGGACTTGGTTCCGCAAGCTGCAGACGGGCTCAGCTCATGCCAGAGCACCATCTCACATAATTCCAAGCACTCTGCCTTCAGGATTGTTAAGGCCTGCCATAGGAGTGACTGATAGGAATACATGTGTCTATTTTAGAGTTAGATATAGGTATACTATATCTACAGCAAAGGGTGATTACACCACTTTGCCCCAGCTGTCGTGCAGCCAGTTGTGTCAGATTTAGATGGCCAGCCAGGGGTGGCATAATACATGCTGCAGCCCCTGGTAGGCCCTGGGTACACCTATGCCCTGAGTTACAGGGTCTGATAAGGTGGCCCAGTACCAATTGGTAAATGCACCTAAGGTACACGTGTCAATTTAGTGAGAGAACAGCAAGGCTGTGGGTCTGATTAGCAGGCCCACAGCCAGAGAAGTCGTAAACCAGTGAAGCAAAAAGCAAACATCTGGGGTGATCATAGGATTGCAGACCCTACTCTCCTACATGGACAAGCCCACATTTCAGTTTGTCCAGTTCGTGATAGATTACCCGACAAGGCCCAGAACTTTCATCAGATATCGACGGACCCCTAATAAAATCGGGCACCTCCTCCTTGTAAAACAGATCATAAAGAAGAACCAGGGACAGGTGTGTGTGAGATTAGCCATAGCTTGTATGCGATGAACGGTTTATGACATGTTGTGCCTTGATACTAATCTCATTCGGCCACTGGGATGGGGACTGCCCGAACAGGTTTGGCTTGAGGCAGTGGAGTCAGCTCGCCCAGGTCACAGAGGAGTCAGCAAAGGAGTATGTGTCCTTTTAGATCGAATTCGGCCTTGGTCGTTTTGACTATGTAAGGGCAATCACAAAATGGATGCCGCTCACAAAATGGAACCCAAGGGTTCAAGACAAAAACTACGATTTCAGGGTGATTGTGTCACTCGATCGTGACGCAAATGCACAGGCATAGTATCTCAATCATTACCGGTCTGCCGATACCAAAATCGTCATGATATGATGATATTTTTGACACGAGTGTAGAGCTTCGGTACCATATAAGAGCGGGGTCCAGATTTTTCAGTACCACATTGCTAGCGGCGATACAGCAAGATACCGAGGTCCCAGATTCAGCCCCGCTGGAGGACCGTCTGCTTACGGACTGTGAGAAGTTGGCCCGATATGCAGCGTTCGCTATTCTAGCGACCGCTATGTATCGTTCCAAACGACCCTTCTGGTGATTGGTTGTAAGTCAACCTATAGACCAGCTATCCTAGTAGCGTGGATACGAGCAGTCTAAGGCTAAAGACTCGAGAGGGCGTGTTAAGCCAGCTGTTTACCACACAGGTACCCCTTGAACACCAAGTGAAAGGACACCACACAAGTGTTATGAAAATAAACAGGATATTTATTAAGATTCACAACAGCCCTGGACTCTTTATGAGGACAGGGTACTAAGCACAAACCAAATCTCTTAGGAAAATACTTCAAGTGCACAATTAAAACAAGTGTCCGAGGACACGGAAAGTTTAGTGGTCTCGGGCGGACCCGATAAGGCAAGTCGGAAGCGAGGGACTCAGGACCCTAGAGTAAAGAGGCTATGCAGGCACCGAAATGCCGAGTTACCTAGCCACGAGGGCTGCGGCTGCACAAGTCTTACAGGCGTCGGGGTCTTCGCTGACGAGCCAGGAGCCGGAAGAAAAAGGAGTTGCTGGCCGGCGACCAGTGATGAATAGTTCGTAGAGATCCAAGCCTGGATCAGAGATCGTTGACACCTGAAAGCAGAGGGGACCAAGTTCGTACTACTAGCCAGTAGTCAGAGGGTACCAGGAGGGCACCGGTTGGCCGTCACCTCGACCAGGTGAGTGGGCGACGCTAGGCTCTGCAGTCTCACGGACCAGGAGGCGTTGTCGGCGACCAGGATGGAGGTGCGAGCTGTCCCACGAAGGATGATGCTGTCGGCGTCGCTGGGCCCAGGATTGGGGCAACAAGCCTTGGCAGATTTCAGGGCCACGTGGTGGGCCTAAAATGGCGTCTTGAGTGGACCAGGAGGGTCCGGGATGCTTCTCGCAAAGATGGAAGCAAGGGCCAGTCTGGCGCAACCAGACCAGCAGTGATGATTGTCGGATGTCGTCACGGAAGGGCACAAGCCAGCGGCTAGTGACCGGACAACGTGCTGAGCAGCGAGCAGAAGGGCCCCACGCAGATCGTGGAGATGCTGGGAGACTGCACTTCGGTGCTGGAGCGGCTCAGGGTCGGGGCTTCTCGGACCCCAGAGCACTCACCAGAGAATTGCTTCGATGGTCGTGCTGGTTAAGAGCGTGCAGGTTTTGATGATGGCCGGTCCCTCGAGGTCTCGTCGCACCCACAGGTCACAGCTGAGCTGATGACATGGGTAGAGGTCAGAGGTGCCAGGGAAGCCGGTTCTCGTCGAGCTGGGCCGTCGGATTCCTTGAGGAAGGACTTGCAGCAAACCGCAGAGTTCTTAGATGGTGCCCGCTGATGCAGGGTGACTACTCCTTAGTCACAAGGGAGAAATCTTGAGAAGAGTCTCGAATGTCCTTTCGTAGAAAGTAGTTCTTGATTCAAAGATGATCTAATTTGGAAGGGTCCCCGCTCCGGCCTTTATCCTAAAGAAAGGGGTGGGTACATGACTAGGTCCTGCCCTAGGGGTGGGACCAGGAAGGGGGGTAGTTACACCCCTCTCCCCTGCCGGACTTTCCCCAGGCCAGGGCTGGCGCCCCTGGAACTGGTTCTGACCGGCAGATGCGTAGTGAGCACCGGGGTGCCACTCCGCAGTCACCTTCTCGCAAAAGCCCTACCTACCCAGGATACACAAACCCTGTCTGGGACGGTGCGAACACCGCCCTCGACAGGAAACCCTTTGTCCAAGCGCTCCTCGCTGGAAGGACTCCCAGCAGCAGGAGGTCAGACTCGTGTCTGTGGTGGCAGCATCCATTTTGTGGAGCTGAGGCTTTAGTTAACTTTAACCGGGGTTCACAGTTACGTACATGTCGTGTCCCTCTAAAAGGGCGGAATGCTAACCTCGTCGCCAGAATTGGTGAAGGGGCAGCATCCCGATTCGTATGACACCTTACTCGACATGTCTTGATAACGCGATACCGAAGTTACCGATATGGTACGCGTTATCATGGAACAGCCATTGGGTCTTGATTCCGCAAGCTGCAACCGGGCTCGGCTCGGGCCAGGACACAGTTCACACGAGCCCACGCACTCTGCCTTCAGGATTGTCAAGGCCTGCCATAGGAGTGACTGATAGGAACTCGGGTGTCCATTGTATGGTTAGATATAGAGCTACTATATCTAAAGCAAAGGGTGATTACACGACTTCGCCCCAGCTGTCATGCAGCCAGTTGTGTCAAATTTAGGAGGCCAGCCAGGGGTGGCATAATACATGCTGCAGCCCCTGGCGGCCCTGGGTACACCTATGCCCTGAGTTACAGGGTCTGATAAGGTGGCCCAGTACCAATTGGTAAATGCACCTAGGGTACATATCGTAATTTAGAAAGAGAACAGCCAGGCTGTGGGTCTGATTGGCAGGCCCACAGCCAGAGAAAGTCGTAAACCAGTGAAACAAAAGCAAAAAATCTGGGTGATCATAGGATTGCAGACCCTACTCTTCTACATGACCCCCCCCCAAACGTCGGAACAATAAGCTAACCTTGACCAGGTGAGTCTTCTTGTTCTAAGTGGAAATATCTGGAGAGCCCATCGGCATTGCCATGATCAGTACCAGGTCTATGTTCCACTGTAAAGTCCATCCCCTGTAGGGAAATGGACCACCTAAGCAGTTTGGGGTTTTCACCCTTCATCTGATTTAGCCACAAGAGGGGCTTATGGTCGGTCTGAATCTTGAAGTGAGTGCCAAACAAGTATGGCCTCAGCTTCTTCAGGGCCCAAACCACAGCAAAGGCCTCCCTCTCAATAGCTGACCAATTCTTCTCTCTAGGGGTCAGCCTTCTGCTTATAAAAGCAATGGGCTGGTCTTGACCATCAAAATTCAGTTGAGAAAGAACAGCTCCCATACCCAACTCAGAAGCATCTGTTTGGACAATGAATGGTTTGGAGTAGTCCGGACTCTTAAGGATAGGCGCCGTGCACATGGCCTGCTTTAGGTCATCGAATGCTTTTTGACAGCTCGCTGTCCACTGAACCTTTTTTGGCATTTTCTTACTTGTCAGTTCGTTTAATGGTGTCACGATGGAACCATAGTTCCTGACAAACTTCCGGTAGTATCCAGTCAGGCCCAAGAAAGCTCGAACCTGAGTCTGGGTGGTTGGAGGAGCCCAGTCCCTGATTGACTGTATTTTGCTCTCCAGTGGCTGAACCTGGCCTCCACCTAAAAGGTGGCCCAGGTATACAACCTGTGTCTGCCCTATCTGGCACTTGGTGGCCTTGATAGTGAGGCCTGCTGCTTGCAGAGCCTCTAACACTTTCCGCAGGTGGACCAGGTGATCCTCCCAGGTGGAGCTAAAGACAGCAATATCGTCTAGATATGCCGCACAGAAGTCATCCAGCCCAGTAAGGACTTGATTCACCAACCTTTGGAAGGTGGCAGGTGCATTTTTCAGACCAAAGGGCATCACCACGAACTGATAATGCCCACCAGGGGTAGAAAATGCGGTCTTAGGCTTGGCGTCCTCAGCTAACCTGATTTGCCAATACCCAGCTGTCAGGTCAAACGTACTTAAGTAGTTGGCCGAAGCCAATCTATCGATAAGCTCGTCTGCCCTTGGTATTGGGTGGGCGTCAGTCTTAGTGACTGCATTGAGACCCCTGTAGTCTACGCAGAACCTCATCTCTTTCTTACCGCCCGGGGTGTGAGGTTTCGGCACTAGAACTACGGGACTAGCCCAAGGGCTATCCAAGGGTTCAATGACTCCCAGCTCCAACATTTTCTGCACTTCACTCTTGATGCAGTCTCTAACGTGATCAGGCTGCCGGTAGATTTTACTCTTGACGGGCAAGCTGTCACCAGTGTCAACCTCATGGGTGCACCAATCGGTCTGACTGGGTGTTAGAGAGAACATATGTCTGAAAGACTGAAGAACCTGTTTACAGTCTTTCTGTTGATGTTCGGAGAGGCTGCCACAAAAGACAACACCATCTACCGATCCATCGTCAGGATTCTGAGTGAGCAGGTCGGGGAGAGGGTCACTCTCCTCCTCCTGTCCCTCATCTAGGGCCATGAGCAAACTCATGTCCTTCCTGTCGACATATGCCTTGAGCCTGTTGACATGAAGCACCCTGTGGGGGCTCCGGGGAGTTCCCAGGTCGACCAGGTAGGTGACCTCTCCCTTTTTCTCCAGGATGGTGTAGGGCCCGGACCATTTGTCCTTGAGTGCTGCTGGGGCCACTGGCTCCAACACCCACACCTTCTGTCCGGGCTGGTAAACAGTCAAGACAGCCTTTTGGTCATACCAAGCTTTCTGGAGTTCTTGGCTGGCCTTAAGGTTTTCAGATGCCTTCTCCATGTATTCAGCCATCCGCGAGCGGAGGCCGAGCACATAGTCCACTATGTTGGCTGCAGGCTTTTTGAGAGGTCTCTCCCATCCTTCCTTCACCAAACACAGGGGTCCTCTTACAGGATGCCCGTACAAAAGTTCAAAAGGGCTGTAGCCAACCCCCTTCTGCGGGACTTCTCTGTAAGCGAATAAAAGGCAGGGGATCAGGACGTCCCATCTACGCCGAAGCTTTTCCGGTAGTCCATGAATCATCCCTTTCAGGGTCCTGTTGAATCTCTCAACAAGCCCATTGCATTGTGGATGATAGGGTGTAGTGAACTTGTAGTTGACACCACATTCCTTCCACATAGCAGTTAAGTAGCTCGACATAAAGTTTGCACCTCTGTCGGAGACGACCTCCTTAGGGAAGCCCACTCTGGAGAATACTCCAACTAGGGCTCTTGCCACAACAGGTGCTGTAGTGGTCCTAAGGGGAATAGCTTCAGGATACCTGGTGGCATGATCCACTACCACCAGTATAAACTTGTGCCCTGATGCTGTTGGTGGGTCCATGGGACCGACGATGTCAATCCCCACCCGTTCAAAGGGCACCCCCACCACAGGCATTGGTATAAGGGGGGCCTTTGTCGTGCCACCTGACTTACCACTGGCTTGGCAAGTGACACAGGAGCGGCAAAACTCCTTGGTATCTTCGTTCATATGAGGCCAGTGAAAGTGTGAGACAAGCCTGTCCCACGTCTTCGTCTGGCCTAAGTGACCTGCTAAGGGAATCTCGTGGGCCAAGGTAAGTAGGAAACCTCGCTGAGACAAGGGTACAACCAGCCTCCTGGTCATGCCAGGCTTGGGGTCTCTTGACTCAGTGTACAGGAGTCCATCTTCCCAGTATACCTTGTGGGTACCTGTGGCGTTCCCAGCAGCCTCAGCAGCAGCCTGCTGTCTGAGGGGTTCAAGAGAAGGGCAGTCTAACTGGTCCTTCCCCAGGTCTTCCCTTGAGGGTCCCCCTGAACCCAAGAATTCAACTTGATCAAGTTCGAACTCTCTAGGCTCAGTTTCCCTCAATTCCTGTAGGTCAGCCTCCTCTGAGACTTGATCCACGACCTGGGGCAAGGGGGAAGGCGCAGCCTTAACCCTACTGCTCTTTTTCTTGGGAGGTGTCTGGTCCGTTGTTCCAGGATCCAGCACCTGTTCAGTGGGGCTTTTTCTGACCTGTGACCTGGTCACAGCGAACACATGTGCTGGCAAGCCTAACATTTCCATGTGAGTCCGGTGCTCCACTTCTGACCATTGTGATGACTCCAAATCATTGCCCAACAAACAATCCACTGGGAGGTCTGAACTAACTACAACCTTCTTTTGGCCAGTTACCCCTCCCCAGGAGAAAGCTACAATTGCCATACTGTGATTGGTAGTGACATTGCTTGCATTGGTCACCAGGAATTCTGTACCTGGCATGATCTGTCCAGGGTCCACAAAGTTAGGTGTCACCATGGTGACACTGGCATAAGTGTCCCTATAGGCCTGAGCCATTTTTCCATTTATGAAAGGTGTCTGTCTGTATTTGCCCAAAGTATTGGGGCTTACGTCAGGGGACATATCCACATCCCCTGTACTGACAAGGACAGCCTGAGTGAGTGTACCAACTAAGTTGTCACGCCCCTCAGAACCCAGGGTTAACCCTACTAAACCCTTGGGAGGTGCACTACCACTGCTGGCTGTACTAGGGGGCACAGGTGCCTTAGGGGCTGCAGTGGCAGGAGTCTGCCCTCCTCCTTTCTTGGTGCACTCACTAAACCAGTGAGATTTACTTTTGCAGTATTGGCACCACCTTTTGGATTGGCCTTCTTTCTTCTTTTGGGGAGCCTGACCCCCACCCTCTTTGGGTTGTTGGGGACCTGTCGAAGACTTCTGGTCATTTTGTTCCCCCTTAGAATCTTTACCCTTCTGGTCTGCTTTCTTCTGACCACCTTGATTCTGGCCCTGGTTCTGTTTAACTCTCGTTCGAACCCATCTGTCTGCCTTCTTTCCCAATTCTTGGGGAAAGGTCAGATCCGAGTCGACAAGATGCTGATGCAACAACTGGTTCTGACAATTGTTTAAAATTTGTTCTCTCATCATCAAATTATACAATCCTTTGTAATCAGTAACCTTACTGCCCAGCAACCAGCCCTCAAAAGCCTTAGTGGCACAATCGACAAAGTCAGACCAATCTTGAGACTGCGTTTTCTGGGTATCCCTGAACAGCACCCTGTACTGCTCAGTGGTTAGGCCAAACCCTTCAACCAGTGTACTCTTCAAGACGTGGTAATTATTAGCATCCTCTACCCTTGTGGTGAGGAGCTTGTCTCTACCTTTACCTTCAAAGGAGAGCCACAAGATAGCTGCCCACTGACTCTGGGGAACACCTTGCACAGTGCAGGCCCTCTCCAAAGCAGTAATCCATTTGTGGATGTCGTCCCCTTGTTTAAAGGGGGGCACTATCTTACCAAGGTGTTTCGTATCAAAACTCCTTTCCCTATTGCTAGGTACATTGCTGCCACCAGTGGGGACTACCCCACTTAACTGCTGCTCTCTAGCAAAGGCAAGCCTTTCTTTGGCCAGGGCAAGTTCTTCCCTTTCAATCCTCAGATTAGCTGCCCTTTCCTTAGCTTCGTACACTCTCCTCTGAGGGGACGTCATCCCTCTTTGAGAAGAGTTGTGAGAGCCATTGGTTTGAAGGGATCTGCCAGAGTCTCTTGACAGAGATCGGGCTCGTCCATTCCCAATGTTAAGCTGACCTGACAGTAGCCCTGGGGGTTCCCCAGTACCACTATCATGTTTGCTTAAGTTGGACCGGGTTAGTCTACCGACTTCTACCTGTCCCTTGTCTGCCTCATCCCCAGAGGGATCCTCATTCTCATCATCCTCTACATCTTCAGTCTCAGTTGAGAGGTGGATGAGGTCAGGATCGTCTCTGGTTCCCTCGAGGGGAGGCATGTCTCCTTCTGGATTAGAAGGGCTAAGAAGCTTCTCAGCCTTTCTGGCATCATAAGTCTCTAGGAGACCAATCAGAAAGGAGGTGGTGGGGTTAGCCCCTTGCTTAATCTTCCTAGAGTTACATACTTGTCGTAACTCGCGGAAGCTAAGCACAGTATATCTTGAAGGGATGACCTGTGGAGGGTCAACTGACACAAGGGGAGACTCAGAGTTTCCTCCTTTGTCCGACATACTGTTTCTAGTGTGGTGTAAGTGATGCACCTACCTACACTATGTGTTTCCCTACTGATCCCTTGCTAAGAGTTGCAGCCAAGGTGTGCTAAGCCTTGAGGAGCTGCAACAGCTGGTTCAGTAGAACTCAGAGTATTCTAAGCTTAGTTATATGTACTAACAGTACTTATGTGATCTTTCAACAAGATATTCTTAGGATACGTGTGGTAAAACAACAGCAAGCTCAAATCCCAACCGCTGCTCACCAATGTGAGAAGTTGGCCCGATATGCAGCGTTCGCTATTCTAGCGACCGCTATGTATCGTTCCAAACGACCCTTATGGTGATTGGTTGTAAGTCAACCTATAGACCAGCTATCCTAGTAGCGTGGATACGAGCAGTCTAAGGCTAAAGACTCGAGAGGGCGTGTTAAGCCAGCTGTTTACCACACATGTACCCCTTGAACACCAAGTGAAAGGACACCACACAAGTGTTATGAAAATAAACAGGATATTTATTAAGATTCACAACAGCCCTGGACTCTTTATGAGGACAGGGTACTAAGCACAAACCAAATCTCTTAGGAAAATACTTCAAGTGCACAATTAAAACAAGTGTCCGAGGACACGGAAAGTTTAGTGGTCTCGGGCGGACCCGATAAGGCAAGTCGGAAGCGAGGGACTCAGGACCCTAGAGTAAAGAGGCTATGCAGGCACCGAAATGCCGAGTTACCTAGCCACGAGGGCTGCGGCTGCACAAGTCTTACAGGCGTCGGGGTCTTCGCTGACGAGCCAGGAGCCGGAAGAAAAAGGAGTTGCTGGCCGGCGACCAGTGATGAATAGTTCGTAGAGATCCAAGCCTGGATCAGAGATCGTTGACACCTGAAAGCAGAGGGGACCAAGTTCGTACTACTAGCCAGTAGTCAGAGGGTACCAGGAGGGCACCGGTTGGCCGTCACCTCGACCAGGTGAGTGGGCGACGCTAGGCTCTGCAGTCTCACGGACCAGGAGGCGTTGTCGGCGACCAGGATGGAGGTGCGAGCTGTCCCACGAAGGATGATGCTGTCGGCGTCGCTGGGCCCAGGATTGGGGCAACAAGCCTTGGCAGATTTCAGGGCCACGTGGTGGGCCTAAAATGGCGTCTTGAGTGGACCAGGAGGGTCCTGGATGCTTCTCGCAAAGATGGAAGCAAGGGCCAGTCTGGCGCAACCAGACCAGCAGTGAGGATTGTCGGATGTCGTCACGGAAGGGCACAAGCCAGCGGCTAGTGACCGGACAACGTGCTGAGCAGCGAGCAGAAGGGCCCCACGCAGATCGTGGAGATGCTGGGAGACTGCACTTCGGTGCTGGAGCGGCTCAGGGTCGGGGCTTCTCGGACCCCAGAGCACTCACCAGAGAATTGCTTCGATGGTCGTGCTGGTTAAGAGCGTGCAGGTTTTGATGATGGCCGGTCCCTCGAGGTCTCGTCGCACCCACAGGTCACAGCTGAGCTGATGACGTGGGTAGAGGTCAGAGGTGCCAGGGAAGCCGGTTCTCGTCGAGCTGGGCCATCGGATTCCTTGAGGAAGGACTTGCAGCAAACCGCAGAGTTCTTAGATGGTGCCCGCTGATGCAGGGTGACTACTCCTTAGTCACAAGGGAGAAATCTTGAGAAGAGTCTCGAATGTCCTTTCGTAGAAAGTAGTTCTTGATTCAAAGATGATCTAATTTGGAAGGGTCCCCGCTCCGGCCTTTATCCTAAAGAAAGGGGTGGGTACATGACTAGGTCCTGCCCTAAGGGTGGGACCAGGAAGGGGGGTAGTTACACCCCTCTCCCCTGCCGGACTTTCCCCAGGCCAGGGCTGGCGCCCCTGGAACTGGTTCTGACCGGCAGATGCGTAGTGAGCACCGGGGTGCCACTCCGCAGTCACCTTCTCGCAAAAGCCCTACCTACCCAGAATACACAAACCCTGTCTGGGACGGTGCGAACACCGCTCTCAACAGGAAACCCTTTGTCCAAGCGCTCCTCGCTGGAAGGACTCCCAGCAGCAGGAGGTCAGACTCGTGTCTGTGGTGGCAGCATCCATTTTGGGGAGCTGAGGCTTTAGTTAACTTTAACCGGGGTTCACAGTTACGTACATGTCGTGTCCCTCTAAAAGGGCGGAATGCTAACCTCGTCGCCAGAATTGGTGAAGGGGCAGCATCCCGATTCGTATGACACCTTACTCGACATGTCTTGATAACGCGATACCGAAGTTACCGATATGGTACGCGTTATCATGGAACAGCCATTGGGTCTTGATTCCGCAAGCTGCAACCGGGCTCGGCTCGGGCCAGGACACAGTTCACACGAGCCCACGCACTCTGCCTTCAGGATTGTCAAGGCCTGCCATAGGAGTGACTGATAGGAACTCGGGTGTCCAATGTATGGTTAGATATAGAGCTACTATATCTAAAGCAAAGGGTGATTACACGACTTCGCCCCAGCTGTCATGCAGCCAGTTGTGTCAAATTTAGGAGGCCAGCCAGGGGTGGCATAATACATGCTGCAGCCCCTGGCGGCCCTGGGTACACTTATGCCCTGAGTTACAGGGTCTGATAAGGTGGCCCAGTACCAATTGGTAAATGCACCTAGGGTACATATCGTAATTTAGAAAGAGAACAGCCAGGCTGTGGGTCTGATTGGCAGGCCCACAGCCAGAGAAAGTCGTAAACCAGTGAAACAAAAGCAAAAAATCTGGGTGATCATAGGATTGCAGACCCTACTCTCCTACACGGACTACTTGCAAAAAAGGGCCACGTCCTTCACATACAGAAAGCTAATAAATAATCTGCCAGACCCGACGATCACACTACGGGGTAGATGGGTAACAGAGGTAAGGGACATAGGTGACTTAGAATGGCAGGAAGCTCTGGCATCACCTAGGGAGGTCGGGATCTCTGCAAGGCTCTGATTAGTACAACTTAAGATCCTGCACCGAGTATACTACACTAGGACTACATTACATAAAATACACAGGGCGCACCATCCATACTGCCTTAGGGGATGCGGGGAAGAGGGTTCTTTTATACACACAATGTGGGAATGTGCAGCAATAACAGACTACTGGCGTAAGGTGCTGCGTACTATCTCACAAACGATAGGGGTGACGCTCCTGC
>NW_028244230.1:0-16830 GCF_964263255.1 Lissotriton vulgaris | reverse complement strand
CACACACACACACACACACACACACACGCACACACACATACACGTGTTACCATCCTTGTGGGGACTATGTGTTTTCACCTGCCTTGTGGGGACTAACCCTTCCCAATGTTTTAAAAATATACCAATAACAGAAAAATGTTAAGAAAAAATTCATAATACAGGATCCTGCTTCAATTTTACAAATATGTTGTTATTTAGTCACGCGCACAGAACCATCATTGTGGGGACTTGGACATGTGTTACCATCCTTGTGGGGACCTACTCAATAATTCTCATTTCTGATTGAATACACTCATTATCTAATAGATAAATGCTATTTTTCAGTGCCATACATACACAACATGATACTTTAGTCAAATTTGAATAGGGCACTATGTCCTAGGTGCACCTAGGACAGAGATTTGTCTAATAATGCATTTTACAGTAGAAAATGATCTTATATATAAAGTGCACGGACAGGGATTCACGGATGTTTAGCTTATTACTGAGTGCACACAAACATTAAGGAATATGAAAACAACACAATGCTAAATTAATTTAGAGGCTTAAGATCCTGCAATAGGGTCAGATGGCAAAACCAAGTTGCCATCTGACCACCTAGTTGTTTTTCATCAACCTCACCAATTGGCACCATCTACGTATGGCTGTGCATTAATAGTCCCCAAAGAGATGGCATGATTTTATAACAATATTCTAGAGCTGACAGAGTAAGTGTTTGATGATGATAATTTTCAAGCCCCTACAGAGATATTGCATGATTAGATTGATGCCCAAGTCCCTACAGATATTGTGGTTTTGGTGTACGATGATAGTCATGCTGCAGTTCATGCAGAAATAATACTTACAGTAATGCACACGTCCCACAGAGATAGTTTGTGATTATAGGAATACCCAGGTCTCCACAGAGATAGTGTGGTATTATAGCCATGTTCAAGTCCCCACAGAGATAGTGTGTGATCATATTCAAGTTCAAGTCCCCACATAGATAGTATGTGATCATAGTAATGTTCAAGTCCCCACAGAGATAGTGTGTGATCATAGTAATGTTCAAGTCCCCACAGAGATAGTGTGTGATCATAGTAATGTTCAAGTCCCCACAGAGATAGTGTGTGATCATAGTAATGTTCAAGTCCCCACAGAGATAGTGTGTGATCATAGTAATGTTCAAGTCCCCACAGAGATAGTATGTGGTCATAGTAATGTTCAAGTCCCCACAGAGATAGTGTGTGATAATAGTCATGTTCCAGTCCCCACTGAGATAGTGTGTTACTATAGGAATGCCTGGACCCCCACAGAGATAGTGTGTGATTATAACCATAATAAAGTCCCACATAGAGAGTATTATGATAGTGTTGTTCAAGTGTTGTAGAGAAAGTGTACGATGAGTCATTCTGACATTCATTCAGAATTCGTATAGCGCTTAATTATAGTCACTCTCAAGACCCCGTTGACAAAATGTGTGATTATATTCATGTTCAAGTCCCCTCAGAGATAGTGTGTGATTATTGTTATGTTACATCTCCGCAGAGATAGTATGTGATTACAGTCATGTTCAGGGCCCCACATAGAGAGTGTTATAACAATGATGCTGAGGTGCTTGCTGTTATAACAGTCATGCCGAGGCTCCTGCAGAGGTAGTATGTGATTATAATGATGCCTAGGTCCCTGCTCAGGTAGTGTGTAGTTACAGTCATGTTCAAGTGATGTTTAGATATGTTTTGATTATACTGAAGCTTAGGTCCCCAAAGCGATAGTGCATGATTAGGGAGGCCCACTAAGATGGTGATTATTGACCTATAGAGAAAGTGTGTGATGCATGTAAAGTTCCAGTCCCTCTAAAGACAGTCTGTTATGATATACATGTTGATGTCCCTGAAGAGATAGTATGTGATGACAGTCATATTCAAGTCCCACAAAGTTAAAGTATATGAACCCCCGTCCCCACAGAGATAGAGTGTAATTATAGACATGCCAGGTCCCCATAGAGATATGTGTGATGAAATTCATGTTCAATTACTAAAAGATAGCGCTTGATTGATTATATTGATGCCCAGGTCCCCACAGATATAGTGTGTGATTATAGTGGAGTCCAGGTCCCCACAGAGATAGTGTGTGATTATAAGGATGCCCAGGTCCCCACAGAGATAGTGTGTGATTATAAGGATGTCCAGGTCCCCACAGAGATAGTGTGTGATTATAAGGATGCCCAGGTCCCCACAGAGATAGTGTGTGAATATAGGGATGCCCAGGTCCTCACAGAGATAGTGTGTGACTACAGGGAAACCGGGTCCCCACAGAGATAGTGTGTGTTTATATGGATGGCAGGTCCCCACAGAGATAGTGTCTGTTTATGGGGATGGCAGGGCCCCATAGAAATACTGTGTGTTTATAGGGATGGCAGATCCCCATAAAGATATGTGTGATGATAGTTATGTTCAATTACTCAAAGATAGCGTTTGATTGGTTATATTGATGCCCAGGTCCCCACAGAGATAGTGTGTGTTTATGGGGATGGCAGGTCCTCACAGAGATAGTGTGTGATTATAGGGGTGCTAGGTCCCCACAGAGATAGTCTATAATTATAGAGATGTCAAGCTCCCCACAGTGATAGTGTGTAATTATAGAAATATCCAGGTCCTCACAGAGTTGGTGTGTGATTATAGCATTGCCACAGTCCCCGCAGAAATAGTGTGTGATGACAGTCTGGTTTAATTCCCCACAAAGGTAGTGTTTGATTGATTATATCGATATCCATGATCCCACTGAGATAGTGTGTGTTTATAGACTTGTTCAAGTCCCCACAGAGATAGTATGTCTCTAAACAGATAGTCATAATCTAGTGGTTTAGCAAACTAATGTAGCCACTTCAACAGTGGCAGCTGCTCCACTAAGGTGGAAGAGCGTCGCCCCACTGCTTTAAAGCAGGGCAATGGAAAAAAGGAAAGGATAATAATGGACCGTATTATCGTTTTATTTTTAGTATTCCAGTTGACATGGTGTTTCTGGTTGGCTAGGGTATGCAGGTATGGTAGGGCAGAACCCATCAGTCTAGTAAGGGTAAGGTAGTAACACATCAAAGACAACCCCTGGCAGAGCAGTCAGGCTTATCCCAGAGGCAATATCTAAAGCGTTTGCACAACGCACTCACACAACAGTGACACTTTAGGCACACCATAAAAAGCGACTCCACACAAGGTTACATAAAAATATCTTTTGTATTATTTATTTTTAAAAAGTTAGACCACAATCACATAAATCACTGTGCCACTAGGCACTTTGTCATGACATCACATAAAGTCATACAGCACTTTTGCCAATTGGATAATTGTCATAATTAACAATGTTAGTGAACTTTAGTAAATACTTAGAAGTGAACACCACACTGAAAACATAAGGCCTAACATTACAGTTAGTGCAATCAAGACAATAACGATTAGTTAAACATGTTTCCACTTGAGCCGGTGTCACCAGTCTGACAGGGCAATCTTTTAAGATAGTTGCTTCCAGCTTTGTTAACACCCAACTACATCCCCTCTACATCCCCCTGCCTCCTTCTACATGAAAATGCTCCACTGGTTCCCGTAGAAACAGAGAAAATGCCAGGAATTACAGAGACGCCCTACGGAGCAAGAAAACGCCAAAAGATCTCCTGCCTGCACGACGGGGAGAGAACACGGTCTATGGGTGCTTGTGCTCACCAGTGTGATAGGGCCACTGGCCTGCACTCTCTGCAAGGAAACACTACCGGTTTCCATGGAAGCAGGGGAATTACAGAAGTACAGGGGTGATCTGCGGGGTAAGGAAACACCAAAGGATCTTACTCCTGGAGATCAGCCCAGTGGGAGGTCTGTTTGTTGGTGCGAGCACACTATCCCTGGGTGCTCGCACTATCTAGCGTGATGGGTCCACCTGCCCCCACTATTCACAACAACGGGGCCAGAAGCCAAGGGGAGCCAAATGCCTCCGGTACAGCTCCGTAGGGTGGCATGGGTACGAATCTCTTCATGTTTCGCTGCAAGCGGCCAGGTGCAGCTGGGAGGCTCTTGCCTTCCTTAGCAATGCCCGCACCCAGGGGCTCACGTCGGCCACCTAGGGTCTCACATCGGCTGCGTGTGGAAGCATCCGAATGGACACGTGAGGCTCTGGTCACTTCCGGGTGCGGCTGGGCCACATCTTCTGACATCCAAGGGAACTCCCGGGCTGATATTCCTTGCTGCTTGGGCATGGCCTCGCAGCCATGTAACAGAGCCCCGGCTGCTGGCCCACATAAACAAAGGCAAGCAATACGAGAGGGAGAGCGTTTTGTTCCATTCACCTCCTCCTTCTCAATGTTCTGGCCCTAGATGAGGGAGCTGTGCTGCCCATGCTGCAGGGTAAAAGCGCTCCTGTATGGGGTTAGCACAGCCAACTCCTTGGGCAACAGAATTGAAAACGCTTACCACGCGCTATTAGCAAACAGGGAGACACGCACTACCTCGTCTCTGAAGACATTGGGGCAGAGAACAGGGCACAGGCTGGCTAGCACTGAAGGTCCCTTAGCAGAGAGGCAGTTACTTCAACCACCCAGCAGGCAGCAGGTTAGTTTCACAAGAAGGTATTCACAAACGGCGGTTCCTCCTGGCACACAGCAGTCATTGGGTACGTGCCCCACATAGTGTCTTTTTATTTTCATGGGGTCATAGCCCCTGTATTTATAGTGCCAAAGTCTTTGTTCGGAGGGAACATCAACCACATATTAGAAGTGCACAACACTGCCATTCATATTGAAAGCCTTGGCCCCAGACACACCACAGGGGGTGGAGCCATTATTGTGGAAGGTAGGCACAGACCTATTCAGGTGCATGTGCAACTCCTCCCACCACACCAAATGAAGACCAGGCCTATTCAGGTGCAAGGAAAACTCCCCCTGCCACTCTAAATTCAGGAAAGGTCTATTCAGCCTAGCACTGAGTCACCCACGCAGGGCAGGACACACCTCAACTACCCCAGGGACTAGAATGAATGCACATCCCTTCTCTGTCAGTCAAAACCAAATGGTCGATACACATCAGGCAGGCGCAAAAACTCATAAGCACACAGAAATACCCACTTCTAAAAGTGTTTTTTCTAACTCTGTTTTCACCAATAAGCAGGATTTATCACTAGCTTGCCTGCCCGCTACGGGCCCCCAATGTTAAAAACTGCCTGCCTTTCCGTGGTGGCGTTGCCGCCATGGAAAGGCACATCCCAGCCTGCATACAAATATGGATGACGGTGTCTACCAGACACTGCCACCATATAAACTGCTTTTCCACCCTGTAGGCAATCGGGTGGATTGCCTACCTGTGGAAAACTGGCGGACAGTATTCCAGTTCGCTAAGGTCCCCCCTGCCATGGTAATGTGGCGGGGGAAGTTAGAGGCTGGCGGTGGTTTTTGGCGGGTGGATCGCCACCGCCATACGGGCAGTGGCGATCCGCCCGTTATCATAATGAGCCCCTTAATATTCCCTTGCCACGCAAAAAACCCATACCCACAATAAGCCCTAAGAAATCCCTTACGATCCAAAAACTCATACCCACCCTAACCCTGAAAAATCCTTTGTCACACAAAAACCTATATTCACTATAAACCATAAAATATACCTTGCTACCCAAAAACCTATACTCACCCTAAACCATAAAAAAATACCTTGCCACCTAAAATCCCATACCCATCCTAAACCCCCAATATTCCCTTGGCACCAAAAAACCCCAAACCCATCATCAACCCTAAGCCACAACTTAGAATCCAAAAACCCATAACCGCCCTAAACCCAAAAAATCCATTATCACCCAAAAACTCATACCCCACCCTAAACCATAAAATTTCCCTTGCCCCCAAAATCCCACACCCACAATAAACCTTAGAAATTCCCTTGTGACACAAAAACCCATACTTAACTTAAACCCTACAAAATCCCTTGCCACCAAAATCTTAAACCCATCCTAAACACTAAAAATCCCCATCAAACCCACTAAACCCATACCCACCCATAACGCTAACAATCCCTTACCACTCAAAAACGACACCCACCCTAACCACCAATAATTCACTTAACCACCCATACCCACCATAAAAAAATCCCTTGAGTCCCATCCAAACACTAAAACCTTAATTATTCATTACCACCCAAAAAACCTTAAAACAGCTCTTATCACCCAAAAACTCATGTCCACCCTAACCTTAAAAATTCCCTTGCCACCCAAAAACCCACACCCATCCTAAATGCTAAAAATTCCATTGCCACCCAAAAACCCGTACCCACCTTAAACCCTAAATAAATCCCTTACCAACCGAAAACCTACACTGACTGTAATCCCTAAAAATTCCCTTGCCACCCAACAACCCCATACTCACCCTAAACACAAAATGTTCCCTTGCCACCTAAAAACCCATAACTACCCAAAAAAAACTTACCACACAAATATACCCACACCCACACTAAACCCTAAAAATTCCCTTGCCACCCAAAAACTCATACCCACCGAAAAACCCATACAAACTATAAACCCTAAAAAAATCATTACAACCCAAAAAAACACACACTAAAGCCTAAAGGTTCCCTTGCCACCCAAAACCCCTACCCACCCTAAAAACTAAAAAATCCCCTACCAACCAAAAACCCACAAGGACACACCCACCCTGAGCCCTAGAAAATCCCTTGCCACCAAAAATCCCACACTCACCCTAAACACTAGCAAATCCCTTGCCACCCAGAAACCCAGACAAACACTAAACCCTAGATGATTCATTACCAACCAAAAACCCATACCCACTCTAAACCTTAAAAAATCCCCAACCACCCAAAAATCCATACCCATCCAAAACCCCAAAAATGAATTTGCCACCCAAAAATCTATAACCACCCTAAACTCTGCAAAATTCCCTTGCCACCTAAAAACCCTTTCCTGCCCAAAATCCTAAAAATGCCATTGCCACCCAAAAAAACCCTGTCCCACCCTAAACCCCAAGAATTCCCTTACAACCCAAAAACCCATACCCACCCTAACCCTAAAAAATTCCCTTGCAGCCCAAAAACCCATACCCACCCTAAACACTAAAAAGCCCTTACCTCCTAAAAACATATACTCACCATGAACCATAAAAAATACCTTGCCAACCAAAATCCCTCGCCCACCCTAAACCCTCAATATTCTCTTGGCACCCAAAAACCCATAACCACCCTCAACCCTAAAGATTCATTATCGCCCAAAAACTCATACCCACCCTAAACCCTAAAGATTCATTATCACCCAAAAACTCATACCCATCCTAAACCATAACATTTCCCTTGCCGCATAAACCCACAGCCACCCTAAACCTTAAAAATTCCCTTCAAACTCATAAAACCCATACCTACCCGAAACTCTAAAAATCCCTTTCCTCTCAAAAACCTACCCCAAACCCAAAAATGTAACTTGCCACCCAAAACCCCATACCCACCATCAAAAATCCCTTGCCCCCAATACCCATGCAAACACTAAACCCTAAATTATTTTTTACCACCCAAAAAACCCATATCAGCCCTAAACTCTATATGTTCCCTTGCCACCCAAAACCCATGCCCACCCTAAACCCTAAAAAATCCCTTTGCACCCAAAAACTGACACCAAACCTAAACCTTAAAAATTCCCTTGCGACCCAAAAACCAATACACCGAGTAAAATCTACAAAATCCTTTGCACCAAAAATCTTACACCCACCCTAAACAATAAAAAATTCCCTTGCCACCCAAAAACCCATACCCAGCCTAAACCCTAAAACATCCCTTACCATCTAAAAATCGATACCCACCCTAAATGCTAAAAATTCCCCGATCACCCGAACACCCATACCTACCTGAAACCATAACATTTCCCTTGCCCCCAAAAATCCACACCCACAGTAAGCCTTAAAAAAAGCACTTTTTGCCTAAAAAGCTATAGTCACGCTAAAACCTAAAAAATACCTTGCCAGCCAAAAACCCATACCTACCCTAAACCCTAAAAATTCCCTTGTCACCCAAAAAACCATATCTACCCCACACACTAAGGCAAACCTTGCAACCAAAAAACCCATAATCACCCTAAACCCTAAAAATTCCTTATCACCCAAAAACTCAAGCCCACCTTAAACCTTAAAAACGCCCTTGCCACCCAAAAGCCCACACCCATCCTAAATGCTGAAAATTCCATTGCCAACCAAAAATCCATACCCACCGTAAACCCTAAATAAATCCCTTACCAACCAAAAACCTATACCCACCCTAAACCCTAAATATTCCCTTGCCAACTAAAAAACCATACCCACCCTAAAAAATCCCTCGCCACCCAAAAAACCAATACAAATAATAAACCCTAAGTAATTCATTAACACCCAAAAACCCACACCCACCCTAAACAATTCTGTACCACTTAAAAACCTACACCCATCTTAAACTCTAAAAATTCACTTGCCAACCAAAAACGCATACCCCCTCCACACCCTAAAAATTCCCTTCCCACCCAAAAACCCACACCCACCCTAGAAAATCCCTTGCCACCCAAAATCCCATACAAACCCTAAACCCTAAAAGATTAATCACCATCCAAAAACCCATACCCACACAAAACCCATGTCCACCCTAAACCTTTAAAAAAAACCTTACCATGGAAATACTCATGCACACCCTAAGCCCTAAAAAATACCTTACCACCCAAAATCCTATACCAACCCTCAACCCTAAAAATTCCCTTGCAACCTAAAACCCACACCCACCCAAAACCCCAAGAATTCCCTTACCACCCAAAAACCCATACCCTCCCTAAACCTTAAAAAAAATCTCTTACCACCCTAAAACCCATACACACCCTAAACACTAAAGGTTCCCTTGCAACTCAAAACCCATACACCAAAAAACCTAAACAATCCCCAATCACCCAAAAAACCATACTCATCCTAAATTCTAAAAATTCCCTTGCCAACCAAAAACACATACCCTCCTTAAACCCTAAAAAATCCCTTACCACCCAAAAATCTATATTTACCCGAAACCCTAAAAAATGTAGCACCACTCAATAGCCCAAGCCCACCTTATACCTTAAAAGTACCACCACTGCTTTCCTCCACGGGTAACTACAGGGTATGGTTGCTTCCCTGTGGGCCTATCACCATGAGTCTTTCTATGTATGCCACTACAGAACTAGGTATAAGAGATGCTGCCACAATAGTTAGCTATAGTGTGCATCTATTGTCAGTCACTACTACTTCCCATGTTGCACTTGTTTAATGTGATGGAAATTTCACTGCTAAAGTTAGGAGAGTCTCAAAAGTGTGTCATTCTGAAAATTGGGCTGTGGTTCTGAAATGTTTGGGCTGTACCGTCTTACTCCTCCAATGTGCTTCTGTTGAGTAGGTAATCAGATTGAACTGCTGCAACATGAGCTGTACATGTTTTTGTCTGAGGAAAACATGTTTTTCTGCTGTTTGTACTTAATCTGAATGTGGGTTAGGAAAGCTTGCATTTCTACTTACCACACTGTAAATGCTGTGTGTGGGTGTGAGATGCTTACAGGGCTGCTGCATGCTCCGTGCCTGATCTACGTGTATTAGGGAAGTGTGTACTCCTTGCGCTTGAGGAAAAGTGTCCTAGTTCTTATGTCTATATTGTGTACATTCAAGGTTTCACTATGTATGGCCATGCTATACATGCCCTATGTGGGAAAGTAAGTTTGTACTACTATTGTCTGTATTGTACCTGTTGCATATCTGAGTGACTCTTCCACTACTGCTGCAATGGTGTATCTGTTCGATGTGTGTTGTAGAAGTTAGAGAAAACGTTTTTATTATATAAACTTCAAGGCCATTTGGTTGGTCCATAATTGTACTATATAAGCTGTAAGAAAGAAAAGTTGACACTGTAAGACCGTGCCTTTTGTGTATTGTCACAAAGCACATGTGTGAGGTATAAATGCACCTTTATGGCAACTTGCCTTTCAGAAAATGGAATATCCACTATGCTCCAGGAGCAAAGGGGAGTTTTAATGCTAATATTTAATATAAGTATATACTGCACATAATAAATCAATCAAGAGTTGTGATAGGTGCAATCATTACACTATCCACCATTGATCTCAGAAAGATGAAAAGCCCGGACAGTCACAGCAGGTCTCAGGGAGCCGTGCAGGGAAATGCAACCTTCGTTTAGCATGAAATCCTTTAATTGCAAATTAGCCTTTAGTATTCATTTGTGCTATAAAGTAAAAAAATACCTATATTTCAACTTCCTTAGTTTCCAATATGTGCTTTTTGAGGCATTGAAGCGCTGCTGTTCCATTTAAAGTCTTATCATCAAATATCTTCTATTTTTTGTAGATCTTTTAAAATGAATCTCTTACTTAAAAGGTTAACCAGTGTTTCATGAATGTGACAATCACATTCTTCACAAATCATTTCAATAGCACATTAAAACCTGTTCCACATTTGTGGCAGTGAATAGTGGTCTTTTTGAAGTACTTCAAATTTGACTAAGCTGAGGGTCCGTAAAAAGGGCCCGGTCTATCATGCCCCTGTCTGTGTACTAAACAAAATATATTGGTCAGAGAGTGATTGTTTGCTGTTAGGTCTTACTTCACAATTTAAGAGATAACTGGCATTTTATCGATATCTCTTTGGAAATAAGAGAAAGAAAGGCGTTTCCACCTCCTCTTTCAAGTAACGAACCGAAAATAAAAGAAAATGCATTCAGTTTCTTAGTTTCCCCCTCATCACCATTAAAACAAGGAGGGGAAACCAGACTTTGCATTTTCACGCAGTGTTAGGACGAGACCCTGCAAAGCAGTTCTTCTCACAATGTAAGAACGAAGACCTCCACCCTTCCCTGAACAGCAGCGCAGACAGCACTGGATTAACAACACAAAGGTTTCCAGGGCTCCTACCTGAAGAGGTGTTAACGAATGCAAATCACGGCTTTTGTTTGGCCTTTCTGAGGCTGGAAACGCAGGTCAAAGTCAAAGGTTGAGCCCTGCACTATAGGACCCGGATCCCCCAGCATGCTCCCCGCTCCCTCCTTATAACCTGACGACCCACATGAGAATCAACAACAGAGATTTGTGTGGGTGTAAAACGGCCATGTTTAATATTTTGACATTTCATAAACATGACAAGGCATTTCAAAATTCATTACATACAGTTATCAACACAATTTTATTCTTGACTTCCTGATCTTCTTCCGCCAGATTAAGATTCTAATCCTCCAGCACTAAGAGGGCTTCAGGCTCCCCTCTTCCATGCCGTGCATCCACGCGAGGTGGAACCCACCTGCGCCCCATGAGGAGTGGGCCCCCAACCTCTGATCCTTGTCCGCCTTCTCCAGGGGCCCACCCTCTGACCACCAGGCTGACCAGGAACCCAGGAGGCTCGTAACCTGTCGCCCTAGCCTCCCCAGCCGGGGCCCTATTTCACAGCCAGAGCTTACCGTCTCCCCCCTCAGTGCTAGCCTAGGGAGTACGCAAGGCGGACTCCCGTCCATTCCGTCGGTCAATTGTACTGTTCCAAGGGCTTTCTACCGCCACAAAGGTGATCCGGGCCCACAGGTCCGTCACCTTCCCCACCTGCGCTCTGCATGAAAGACCCTAATCCTCTAACCCAGCTCTATGTACCGATGCCCGATAACTGCACTCCATCATTGCGATACATCACCTCACCGGAAAATACATTCGGTGCGGAATGTGACACCAGCAGCCCTTCACTGAGCCCACCTGGTCACCTCCAACCTTGTGATACCTCACCTCTCCGGAGACTGGAGACCATTCGGGTGGAATGTTACACAAGCGGCCCTACACTGAGCGCGACTTGGGCAATTCCTACTTGAGCCGCCTCACCAAGACATTCCAGGCTCTCGACTTCTTCCCGGGGCCACCCGCCCCGACACAGGAACCCTGTTCCCTTCAGGCCTACCGGCCATACCACTCGCCACTGCCATAGTCGCCTTGCAGCTTGTCGCATGAACGAGTGCCTCGTGCCACCACCACCTTCGCGGGCACACTACTGAACAGGAGAGAAATAGAAAAGTCAAGTATGGTCATTGGCAAATCATTAGCATTTCTGACACTACCATTCTGGCCAAATGGGTCTCATGCCACCGTTGGACGACCAGCGCCCGACCTATTCCATTGTGCTGTCTGGTAAGCCTGCCTCTGCAGTTAGCGTTGCCCTACCTATCCTGCCCGAGAGGGCCGGGTATCCCAACACGCTCAGTCCCAGTCCCGCTAACACTACTCTGAACGGCTTGCTTTGGTACTGCTACAGACAGTCAACATACTACAAGTACAACCCCAGGCCTGTCCAACTCCTGCTGCGCGCCAGGGAAACTGTTCTATACATTTCTATGGAAACGGACAGCCCGTTTTATCCTGTGTATTCCTGAGACAAACTAAGTGAGCCCGAGTGACTGTATAGTTTCCATGCTCTTGGGGATCAGGGCTGTCCTGTTCCGGGGATGCTAGAAACTAGGCGGAGATTCAAGAGACTCTGTGCGCTCGCTGATCCATATAGCCTAATGTATACGGAGGGGGTGCATGGAGGCTGTCTGCCTACAAAACCTAGTCTATGATATCACAACCTGATGGACCTATCTAGGGTATATGGGAACTACACGCTAATTGAAGGTGGGGTCCTATGTTATCAGACAAGGCGACCAGACCAGTGAAATCTAGCTACTTCTTATTTACCCGAATCTGGCCTACTTCCCAGGATGATAATTGACATGGGGGGGGGGTCTTGGAGTGAATTAATAACGCAGCTTATCATATGGTTTCCACTCCGGAATTAGCAGTACTGTGAACCGTATGTACACGATAAACAAACTATAAGCCACTGAGACTACTATGCAAGGTACCCACATGGCGCTATCCTCATTTGTCTTAAGTACTAGCAATAAACCTCTTTACTCAATGGTAAGGGAGCACTCCTGCCCTATTTAGATCACACAGAGCTGAACTTCAACTCGTGCACGTTCTGCCCCTACGAATCCCTTTGTTCATTAATAAATACCCACTGACAACCAATAAAGACTTGCCCCCCCACGACAGTCTGTTCCCATTAAGTTCCTCTATGGTCTTATTGTGGATCTGCAAACCATATGCACCTACCAACCAAACCCAGCCATCGGGAGCAAGATGTGAACAAACAATGGCCCTTAATTACATCCAGGTTTGATTACCGAAATTCTCATAGGTGCAGACACAAAGGTCACAGTAATTCAGTGTGGGTCCATTAAAATTGCTAAAACCACAATTTTCGAAGAGATAAAACTCGTCAGCCTTTGCCTTGTAACACCTACGCATCCGAGAGCCACTCCTCCGAGGACATCGTTCACGAAGCATAATTTAGAATGATTGCAAATACTGGACATTTTTGCATTCACCCCGATGAAAACATTTCAGTTGCCCAACTAAAAAAAAGTAACGCAGTAAATTATGACGCCTTTTTCTCCTGTAATAAAAGTAAGTCTTTCGGATTTTGTCACACTAATCAAATAGCATATTGATTTTTGCACCAAAGTGTGATGCATCATTGCCCAGTACCCTTTTTTGATGCATTATCCTGGAACCATGATAGGCTGATCCATTCGTGTTCTTATGGCACAGCAATAAAGATGCAACATTTCTCAAGACATACACACCGAACATTATGACGTCCTGGCACGTTACTGAGTTCCTAAATATCATCACTCATATTCTAGGTCATACTTGCACTTTACATCCTATACCAGGGATGACTTTATATGTGGCATATGTATTGTGCCCCTAGCTGGGCACCCTGTTAGCATACCACGGTATCTGTAGACTAGGAACTAGCCACCCTGCAGGCACCTTGGGGTTTGGGCATACAGATGAGGTAAGTGATGGCGCAACCGATGGAGTCCGCAAAATGTTAGCAGCTGAGGGTTAAAATTCCTTACATAATTCGTAACTACCTTCAAAACAATTGATAATGGAACAATGAAAGAAATTACATATGTTGTCTTTCAAACTCATGGGCAATTTCATAGACTCCATATATAACCAAAGTACGCTTCTCCATTTCCGTTTTGCACTTTTTCAACTACAATTGTCGATCTTTTAATCCCAAAGCCCCCAGAGTGAAGAATTTCACGACATAAATTAAGGTCATTATTATACCTTTTACTTTATATTCAATGTGTAAAATGCATACATTTCATGTCTAATACCTAACTGTTTCGAAATACCGCTACAGAATGCATTAGTGTCGTTTCTACGCGCTATAGATATCCACTATTACCATTAGGTAAAATCTTAGTATTAAGTTTATCCACCTTTAATGTCTGAAAGGCTGAGTCAGCATAGCAGAAAAGCAGACCCTTTATCGGCACATCACAGCATATCACATCACTAGCTCGTTTCACTGAGTCACCCTGCTACTTCTGTGGAGTACCACAGTACGAAGTCTCAAATTTGCAAAATTTGCCACGCACAACTATGCAAACTGTTATATTATGGCCATTATCACCAAAATTGCTGTGCGAAACCTCTTGGGATAACAATGGGTGACAGTGACAGATTGATGTTACATTTGTACTATTTATAGCGACGAATCTTGCACTACGCCCTTTCAGGTCTCTGCTGCAGTGCCTAGAATATGGCGTTGTTGTAACTTGGCGCATTTCAAACACGCAGAAATGAAGCACCTCTTCCCTACCAACTTGTTGCTGAGGCCACCCGGGGACCAGGTGGTGCCAGATTGAACCACGACAGACGGACGAGGGGGAGGAGGGATGGAAGGAAGTACACAGAGTCCCCAACCAGCTGTGTGCTGTGGCAACACAGTCTGCACAGAACGGTGTGTGTGCTTTACGCTGATTTCACAAGCGCTTCGGAGGAGGAAGGGACCCGCAGCACTGGTTACTATCAAACACGTCTCCTTAGTTAACAACAGAGATATTAATCACTGCCTTGAAGGACCATGCGCTCACTAGTCCTATGAAGTACCTCGTAAGCGGTGCTATATTTTATCTGAGATGGGACCCAGCAGTAGTAGGTTGAGTGCCTGCTGCCGAGATCTGAAAATACCTTGCTCATCACAAACCCTCGCAAATTGTTATTACAATAAATAATTGTATTCTAAATATAGAAATGATTAGAAAAACCTAGAAAATACTAGAATGTAGAGCAATTCTAATAAGTATATCCGGTATTTTCTCATTTTAGAACATGAAAGCCCCGCCCGTTTGGCCCCGCCCACGCACTCGCGGTATGCACTGTCTTCCCGCCATTTAACCACTATGATGGACGGCTTACTCAAGGGACCCCTGCGCCCTTCGGCGCGATTGCATAGTAAAACACACGTGGTCGCTCGAACTAGTTGAAGCTCAAATTCCGTGACTCATTCATTAGCCCAAAAACAATCGTGAGCGTCGTCGAGGCTGGGCAGGTGTGCCTTCTTCCCAAATCTACCGAGGAACATCAGCTGTGATGCTGGATAGAGGCCTTTGCATCCGGACGGCCCGGGACCAGGGTTCGATTCCCGGTGCGGCAGGTTTCTGGACCAGGGTCAGCGGACTCGATAATTCTCTCGCCTCGGTGCCCACTCTGATCAGCGATCACACTCGGCAACTCTGGGCATTAGCTTGCCTCATCTTCACTAACGGCCCCACCAGACCGCCGGGGATGCCTGGTCTCACCCTGGAGATACCCATTAAGGGACCATCTCTCAGGGAAGCCAGGAAGGGTTTCGCAGCGGTCGAAGCGCCTTGGGACCCTACGGGTAAGTAGTGCGCTATATAAATGCCTATACATATACATTTACATACATTCCTGTGACCAGGAGCTTCTTTCTCTTCATCTGCTGAACTGATCTTTCTCTGACCTTTTATACACACAAGAGGCATGTGAACTCGCATGGAAGCCACACCATCCCAAGGCTCGAACCTTGGTCTCCCCTCCCGGATGTCTGGACATTTAACGAAGCAGCCTCGCTTAAGGCGGGAAACGCGGAAGCCGATTCCGTGCGGGCAGGACCCGCCCGCCACTTTGCCTGTACAGGGCCTTCTCTGCCAGGCCCTAAGTGGCCCATGTTCAGTTTTCCCCGTCCGCCTATCGGCCAGGCGAGGCCACGAGACCGTCCTGGGGATGCGATGGGGGACACTCCCCGCCCCCCTCAGCCCGCCCACGTCGACCAGGAAGGAGCCCGTAGGCCCAGGAGCCCTGCCGGCAGCCGCAGACCACAGGAGCAGACTCCATACCATCGCCCGCCCCGGATACCCCTCCCGCAATTAGCGGCTGCACACAGGCCCCCCCGGCAACCCCGACTCCTTCCCTGGCGAGATGGACGGCTGCAACCTGACGCGCATCTCCTCCTCGTCGCCTCCCACCACGCGCTTGGCTGGGTTGAATCGTCAACCCGATGAACCTCCGACCTCCAACTCCGGACGAGGGGATATGAGAAAGTTTAAAACTAATCAAGGGGCTGAAGGAGGGGGGACGCTTCTGGGAGGCGGCCAACGATCCGGTGCAACAGAGGAAGGAGAGGTCGGGGTCCCTGCCCCTAGAACTTAAATAGGTCACCAGGCTCCGCCCTCTGTCGCACCGGAAGTGCGTCCCCCTGCCCCGGAAGTGTTAAGCGGCCGGTCGCCCATTGGGGCAGACCGGCCGCCCCTATCTAGATAAGGTAGGGGGCGGGGGCCGGGGGGCCGGGTCCTAAGTGCGCGCTTGCCGATGCGCTGCTCGCGCTTGGCAAATGAACTAAAGGACACCTCTCCCTTCCCCCAGCCCTTAGAAACTCGCTACGGGCTGCAGTTTCAACATTTAGACAGCCAAAGAGCTGAAAGCGAG
>NW_028244229.1:0-52474 GCF_964263255.1 Lissotriton vulgaris | reverse complement strand
GGTAGATATAGGGTGACCAACTGGCATTGGTGCAAATTCAGGACGGTGAGTGTAAAAATTCAGGACAAAGGGTCAAAATTCAGGACACAAATTCAGGACAGGAGGTCAAAATTCAGGACAAAACTTCAGGACAATTGGATACGTTTTACAAACACATCAGAGGTCGCACAATTGTATATAAGTAAGCCCAGCCATATCTAGACATATATTCAGCCATTTGCAAACCTATCCATCATGTATCCTTCCATCTTTCATTTCACTCATCCATCCCTTCATCCATCCTTTCACTCATCCATCCATTATCCATCCATCTGCCCTTTCACCCTATCCATCTGTACACTCAGCCATTCACTCTTCTACCTATCCATCCATTCACTCATCCATCCAGCGATTTACCCTTTCACCTTTCCAGCCATCCTTGTACCTACTCATTCATCCACCCAGTCACTGATCCTTCCACCCATCCACCCTTTCAGTCATCCATCATCCTCCCTTTCTCTCTCCATCGACTCTTTCACTTAGCAATCCTTCCTTCCATCCATCCATCCACCCACCCTTCCTTCCATCCATCCATCCACCCACCCACCCATCCATCCATCTACTCATCCGCTCATGAATCCATCCATTGACCCTATCACTCATTCATCCTTTCTCTCATCCATTTATCCTTTCACTCCTTCACTGGTCTATTCATCATTTTGTCCATCTACCTTCCCTTTCACTCACTCATCCATCCTTACATCCACCCTTTCACTCATCCGTCCATCCATTTGCTCTTGCACTTATCAATACATCAATCCATCCATCATTTCACTCATCCATCCACCCACTCACTCATCATCCACCTTTTCACTCATCCATCCTTTCACTCATCCATCCTACCTTTTACCCATCCAGCTACCCTTCCACCCATACATCCAGCAATTTCCGTTTTGTCTCTTCCATCCTTCCACTCACTCATCAATCCATTCATCCCCTCCCATTATTCATCTATTCAATCTTTCATTCATCCATTCACCCTTTCACTAATTCATCCACCCATCACTTCACTTACTCACTCGCCCACCTTTTCGTATTAATTTTGAGCGGAGCCTTTTTGAGAAGAGGCCCATCAAGAACTTCACCCTCGCTGCAGGAGCCATTCCAGGACTGGGACAGAAGCCGCCCAGGGCAGAGACAGGATCCACCACAGGGGGGACAGGAGCCATCACAGGCAGGGGGGAGGGGGGAGGGGGGACAGGTG
This sequence comes from Lissotriton vulgaris, assembly GCF_964263255.1. Taxonomy (NCBI): domain Eukaryota; kingdom Metazoa; phylum Chordata; class Amphibia; order Caudata; family Salamandridae; genus Lissotriton; species Lissotriton vulgaris. Next base: position 51,231 of record NW_028244229.1, on the reverse strand, counting down.
CCACCACAGGTGGGGGGGGGGGGGGCAGGAGCCACCACAAGGGGGGACAGGAGCCATCACTGGAGGGGTTACAGGATCCACCAGGGTGGACACAGGGGTGGGTATGCAGTATTCTAGTATCATCTTGTTCTCTTCCAGGGTGGGGAAGGGCTCCTTACTCCCTCCTGGACAAGACAACGAGAAGACAGGCTCTGTTTCCAAAATATTAGTTTTGCCCCCCTCCCCCCACACTGATGTACAGTACTGAAAGTAGGTAGTCCAAGAGAACTGATTGAACTGATTGTCCTCCGTACTTTGTTAATCAGTGTGAGTGCGCCATTTCTCTATTTTATTACAATATAGACTTCATGTTAGAAGAATCGAGGTTTGTTTACAATTTAGTGACAGTAATTAAGCTCAGTGAAGTGAACCACGTGCTGCCTCGGTGTAATCAGGGCAGGTTCTAGGATATTTGGAACCCTGGGTAGAAAGGGAATGTCTCACACCAATTGAAGATACAAGACACATTCAGTGCTGTTTGCATCCGAATAGATGCCCCTGCTTCGAAGCTGCAGCCCCTCCATCTGTCACCTTCAAGCACCTCTTAACAGCTCATCAAGGGCTGGAGGTGTGAGGGTTGCCATCCCGCTGTGCCTCGCCAATGCTGATGGGTATTTGAGCTTTTGTACTGCCTCGGAGTCTGTTACACCAGACCTCAGCAGTATCGCAGTCAAAAAGGGAGGTGGGGGCCCGCTGTGCCGGTTGTGCGACCAGTTAAAATTACGGACAAATGGCGTCCGTTAAACAATCCTTCACGGACAACGGACAGACGGCCATATTTACGGACTGTCCGTGAAATTTACGGACGGTTGGTCACCCTAGGTAGATAAATGAAGAGTACACAATACTCGAAAGACAACAGTGCATGTGCTTTTCGCACACCTTCAGCAACCTAAATTACTTTCGAAACCTAGCAGATTCGAATATTTCCATTCAGTCCTGTATCTCGCAACCTAGTGTCAAATCAGGATTAGGCTTATTCCAAGTTTTACTGCACATGTGTGATCTTGCGCAAAACCGAGTTATTGGGCTAGACGTAAGTTTACAAATTACTTTCTGTTAAGCACAACTATGTGCAAGGGGAAAAAGTGTGGCAGACACCAAGACCCCCATTTATGGCGTTTTGCCGCTCTACCCAACGCCAAAATGAAAGGCAGGAATGCACTGTATTTAAGCAATATGCTGAAATCCTGTCCTTTCTGCCTGCGCTGGCGCCATATTAGCAGCCTAGCACCAAAGTCGGTACCCCATGCACCATGGTGCAAGGGCGCCTCCATTGCAGACAAGATTGTTTTTGTGCAGGAAAGGCCTCCTTCATGCACAAAAACAATCCTTCAAGGTTTTTTTCTCTTTCTATTTGTGCTGCAGAATGCAGGACACATGGAAAAAAAAAAACGAGGAAGCATACGGATCTGATGCTTCCCCAGTTTACATCACTTTGTAAATCTGAGGCCTCCTCAAATTCCATGGGTGTTGCATAGGAAAACCCACCACAACGCCCATAGAATGCCTCCCAGGTGCAGAGTAAGGCGAGGCAGCGATTTGCTCTGCATCTTTTTACTCATGTTTTATGATGCCACTCAAAGCCACGTAGGGAAGCTTTGTGTGGCTTCATAAATCTTTATGAGCGCCTTGCATTACACATGTACCACTTTAGGTAGTGCAAAAGTAATGCAGGATTCTCATAAACAAGCCGCAGATGTGTGCGCAGCTGCATGTGCTTGCCTACAAACATAATTTACCAAAGAGGAATGGATATATTTTGATGTCAAGTAACGTTGTGTGAGGCAATAATGTATTACCTGTTATTATTGTTTTTGTGCTTCAAATCTGCAAGTAACACTACCAAATGTGGGCTCCATCACTAGATGTGTGTAAACCTACATTATCAGGCCCGGAACCCACCGACCACGCACGCAACCTTGGGGTCGTCCTCGACTCCGCCCTCTCCATGACAAAGCAAGTCAACGCCGTCTGCGCATCCTGCTACAACACCCTCCGAATGCTCCGCAGGATCTTCAAATGGATCCCCTCTGACACGAGAAAAACCGTCACCCAGGCCCTCATCACTATCAGACACGACTACGGGAGCGTCCTCTACTCAGGAACAACAACCAAGCTCCTGAGACAACTACAACGAATCCAGAATGCCTCGGCACGACTGATCCTCGACATCCCCCGACGCAGCCACATCACACCCCACCTAAGAGGCCTGCACTGGCTCCCAGTCAACTAGAGGATCACCTTCAAACTCCTCATCCACGCACACAAAGCCCTTCACAACGCCGGACCAGCATACCTCAATGACCGACTCAGCTTCTACACCTCCACCCGCAGCCTCCGCTCTGCCAACCTCGCCCTCGTCACAGTTCCTCGTATCCGGAAAACCATCCTTCTCCTACCTCGCCGCCAAGACATGGAACACTCTCCCTACCAACCTACGACAGAACCAGGACCTGCTGGCCTTCAGAAGACTTCTCAAGACATGGCCCTTCGATCAGTAGCACCCCCCCCCCCCGACCCCCCCACAGCGCCTTGAGACCCTCACGGGTATGTAGTGTGCTTTAGAAATGCATTGGTTGATTGATTTATGGGCTACTGGTAACAGACAGAGAGCACAAGAGAGGTATAAAAAGGTAAATGCATAGGGGGAGTGCAATCATTATTCATAACTCTACGTAGCTTGAAGATATACTTTCACTAAGCTATGTATGTGTCGCATTAGGTACAGCATACCTACACAAAGTTACCTTTCGATATGTTGTCCCTCAATATTCTGGTCATGATATTGTAACAAGTCGATATTCTGCCTTCCATATTTCCAGCCCACACCTGTATTTTCAGAGGTAATAGTAAAAAGGAATGAAAAATAGTGATGAAAGAAGAGAAGTGTGAAGTATAGCGTGCACTGCGCCCACACAGGGTGGCATTTGCATTCCTTGGCACATGCTTGCCCCTGGCACGCTGTCTCATCCTCCTAATTCGATACTCTCCACCTCCTATGCAAGATCTTCGAATGCATCCCCCTCGAACACAGAAAGACCGTCACTCACGCCCTGGTCACCAGAGACTCGAATACAGCAATGCACTCTACACTGGAATAAACAAAAACCTCACATGTAAGCTACAGAACATCCAGAACGCCGCCGCAAGGCTGGTCCTCAACCTGCCAAGACACTGCCACATCTCCCAGCATCTGTGCACACTCCACTGGCTCCCCATCAAAGCTAGAGTCACCTTCAAGATGCTCACCCACGCTCACAAGGCCCTCCACAACACTGGACCTGCATACCTGAACAGCCGACTCCAATTCCACGCAATCCAAAGGACCCTACGATCAGCCCATCTCTCCTATGCCATGGTCCCCCTCACCAAAAAGACCAGATCAGGCCGCTACTCCTTCTCCTTCCTCATGGCCAGAGCCTGGAACGCCCTCCCTCTCCACCTCAGACAGACAACACCTCTCCCCATCTTCTCAAGAAACCACAAAACCTGGCTCTTCGACAGACCCCCCATTGATGGACTGGAACCTGCAAAACCCCCCTCCACCAGTGCCTTGAGACCCTCACGGGTGAGTAGTAGTGATAGAGCATGGGCTCACCTGCTCAACATACTCACCTGGGCTCATGTAACTATGTATACATTAAACAGGCCAACCTACACTCAACCAATTGGGATTTTACCATACAAAATCGATACCATTTGTCTTACCAATCCAAGTCACCGATACCTGAAGTCTTAATGGATCAAGGGAGTTATCAAGAATTATAGGTAGAAAAAAAGAACATTTAGCATTTCATAAATGACCACAAACTCGGGAAAAGTTTCAGTTCTTTTATCTAAGAATCTTTTTTAGAACGTTTGAAACCATGAATTCAATTAATTTCTTATTCTATTTAGAATGATGCATATTTAAACATGAATGCTAGAACTTGGATTTCTGGTTAACTAAGGCTTACGCCAAAGCCAGGCAGAAACCACCATTCTAGTCAGGGCAAGGGAGTCACACGCCAAGATAACCCCTGCTCACCCCCTTGGTAGCTTGGCACGAGCAGTCAGGCTTATCCCGGAGGCAATGTGTAAAGCATTTGCGCACGCACACAACAGCAACAACATCCTAGGCACACCACAAAAGGAACTCCACACAAGGTTATATAACAATAACTTTTGTATTGTCAAAACACATCAGATAGTAATCACACAATGTACATTGTGCCAACTGGTACGGGCAATATTCACAAGGGATTATTTACAGGACAGGGCAACATGGGCCACTGTCAGAATCAACACTTTTAGAACTAAAAATACTGTTAGAAATAGCACTTTGAACATATAACAATCAGAAGTTTCACACATGATGCATAGAACATTCAGAGGTGTAGGAAAGACACATGATGTATAGACATACATTCAGCGGTGTAAGAACAAGGCACATGACGCATCAAAACACATTCAGAGGTGCAGCACAGGAAAACACATGATGCATAAAAACATTCAGAGGTGTAGGTAAGACATATAATGCATAAAACACATTCAGAGGTGTCACAGGCATAATGGCATAGCACATTACGCATAACTCACATTTGGGCCTAACCGGTAAAAATACAGTAGGCAATCTCCTCACTAGTCTAAACACATTAGACTCTGCATCCTAGGAATAAATCATTTTTAGGGCCGTAACTCACATAGTGAAAACATCTCACTAGCATAAACCTACATAGGTAAAATAACTTCATAATCACAGTAACATCACATCGCGCAAAAATCACATTAGGCAATTACCATTATAAACATAGTAAAATCACAGTGCGCAAAAATCACCTTAGGGACTTGCGCCCTACCCACATACCAGTCCCCTGGCCAACTGGCAATCTCAAGAAGGGAACTCCAAAGCCCTGTGTCAGGGCGCACTACCAATACAGGGAAAGTCAGGGGTGCGCCACCGGCGCAAACCTAAACGTTGCAGCTGCCCACTACTTGCTGGGCATCTGATGACAGTAACAGGGTCAAAATGTTGCAGCTGGCACTAAGTGCTGCGCAGCTGTAGAAGGCCTGGCACCTCTGTGCCATCTCTGTCCCACACATGGACTCTCTCCATTGCGCCTAAACGATGCAGCTGCCCACTGATTGCTGGGCAGCTGGGAGACAACATAACTGCGACAGGGCCCTCACTGACCCTAGGACAGAACTGCGCCAACTGTTGGAGCCACACAGGCTCTGAAAACACATATGCGCAGGTTGTAGCCACACGGGGCTCTGTAAATAAAGATGTCCCCCAAAGGCATCCCATGGAGGAAACACAGGCCTCTCAAAATCAATGGCCATGGGGAGCGCACTGGCTTCTGCAAGAATCATCAATGCCCCAACGTTGGAGCTCTCAGGCTCTGGAAATACACACATGCCCTTGAGCCTCTCAGGCTCCTAAATAAATATGCCCCGTCGTTGGAGCCATCTGGGTTCGGGAAACACACCTGGCCCCTGGAGCCCTCTGGCCCCTTAAACACCGGAGCCCTCTAGGCTCTGAATAACTTAATGGAGTGCTGGGGGAGCCACTGAGGCTCTGGGAAACGGTGGGGCGGCCCACTGCCATCCGAGGCCACCCTTGCGCTGTGCCTGCTTCTTTACTGGCACCCGCCCGGAGCCCCCCCTGCCCGTTTCAACTCACCGGGCTGATGCACTCTGTCTCCGGGGGCTCTGGGGCAACGCCTGCTACCGCCTCTTCGTCTCACCCCGGGACTCCTGAACAGAGCCGGCGGGGCTCTTGGCTGCCGCTTCCTGCTTTCTCTCCTGCCGCCTGCGGCGGCGGTTAACTCTCGGCACCCGGGCCTCCTCCTGGGACCCGGGGGCTTCTCTGGGCACCACGGGGCTCCCTCAGCTCATGGGAGCCCTGCAACACTTCGCCCTTCACTCCGCTGGTGCCGGCGGCGGGCGCAAGACTTTTCCCGCAAAAATGGAAGTCCCACCAGCCGTCGGGCAAAACATTGCCTGACTTCCTGTATTCACGGCATCCTCAATACCGGTGCCGCAGCGGTGATTTCACAGTGGAAAAATGAGGGTTGGCACCCTCGAGAGGAAAAATAAAAGTAGAAGCGAGGTGGGCATTTGCTAGATAATTAAATAAACGGGGTGGCACCCGTCCATAAAAATATGCAAATAAGCATCAAATGGGGCAAGAGCACTTCCCTCCAAGGGAAAATGACAGCGCTCTGCCCAGTAAGTAAAATAAAGCGCTCTCAAGGTGCTGAGGGCTCAGACAGCGCCAGGCCCCTCAGAAATGATCCCATTAGCAAGGAGGGTCCCAGCAGTCCTAAGCAAATGCACAGGGTTCAGAGAAAAAGGTCCTGGGGGAAAAGTGAAGCAGAAGAGGACCCCAAGAAAGAAAATATCATCCAGGCATCCAGGTCCATCAGGTATCCAGGGGCTGGGCAGGGCCCAGGGAGGCAAGCCTTCCCTTGGGCCCAAGCAGCAGCACGCCCCTGGCAGGATTCAAGTCAGAAACAAGAACATTTTGTAAGGGGACACAGCCCCTTTTTATACAGTAAAATCCTTTGTCTAGCAGGGTGCAGGCAATGTGAGAACCAGCTACAACTGGTTATAGGGAACTCCTTTCACTGGCCAGGCTAGGGACATCCGACGCACCACAGGGGGTGGAGCCAGCATTGTGGAGGGAAAACCCAGCCCTATTCAGGCCCAGGTGCACCCCTCCCCTCACATCAGCATGCTAATCACTCCATTCACCACAGGGGCAGACCCACCCAGACTCTTGGAGCCAGGCTCACCAGCCAGCTCCAGCCAATCACACGCCAGACACAAATTACACAAATATGACAACTTCTAGAAGTGGCACTTCTACACTAGACACATTCATGCCGCATACATCATGGCGCAGCATTCAATCTCACGAGTTCGCACATACAAAACTCGACCCTGCACTCCCCACACATCAGGAACTACCATGGTCATACATATTCCTCATGCATTCCTATGGGAGGGCAGGTCACTCTCACCACACACACACAGAGAGCACGCACTTTACACTGGACCACAGTGAAAAAGGGCGCAGAGACCTAAAATCACCAACACCAGGTTACAGAAACAGGCTAGGAAAAAGCAAAAAAGTTTCGGGGTGAACCTGCCAAAAAGGGCCACGTCCAACACAACCCCCTTCCAGCCAAAACGCAGGGTAGACCAATTACTCCACTAATGGGCTTTCCTGCTTTGGGCGACAAAACACGGACATGGACCCGCACGGCAGGGACACCTTCCAGTTCTACACCACTCTGAACCCACATGGATTTCCCTCAACAACAGCTCTCTGGCCCAACTAGGATACCCCACTGGTACTCTCTAGTCTTCCACGGCCAGGACCAGGCCCTAGGCCCTCCAAATGTCACAGGTCCTGTCCAATCCACAGAGTGGGGGGCAGTAACCCCTGGCACACAATAGCCATTCTCCACTCTCCCTCTCAGTGTAGCTACAACTACCACTGATTCTTCAACCTAGGGACCACACCCTCTGGTTGACCAGAGGTCACGGGCAAGAATGCCCCACCCCACCTCTACTTCTGGGGTTCCGCACCCTCCCAGGGAAGCACCCACCAGAACACATCTCTCCCACCAGAACAGGACCTCTCTCCATCACTGGTCTACCACCTGGGATCTGGAAACTATTTCACTTCGGAGGTACAAAGCACACAGCACAGTCCCTCTTCAAGGAGGTGGGGGGACACACACACAGCAAAGTCCTCTTTCCTCTACCTTAGTGGAAACAACAAACTGCAGGTGAGCCCCAGAACACACAGCAAGGGCAGCCCCCTCAGTCTCTTCAGCTGATCTACTTTGGCAGAGATTCCTTCTTGACCTGGAAGTTTCCTAATCTCCCAACCTAGGATCTAAACCCTCAGGTTACACCGGGGTCAGAGGCGAGGACACCGTCCCTCTGCACCCCCTTCCAGAGTTCTGCACCCTCCCACCATGGAGCGGTACCGCTGGAAGCCAAAACTGGTCAGGACACTGATTGCAGATGCCCTTCCCTCCATGGGCGTCCACAGGGGGGGGCAAGGAGGGGCGCTTGCCCCCCCCCCCCTGGAGCGACCCTCCTTGCCCCCCCTGCAGACGCCCATGAACACCGTGACTTCAAGATGGTGTTCTCACTCTCTTTCCTCTCCTTTCTTTTATTTGATTCCCTGTGAAATGGATCCAAAAAAGAAAGATGCTTCCAGCAATTTTCGTCAACAATAAAAATGTCATGATGACTCTGGTGATTAATGTTCTTCCTAGAGAGAGATCAGCATTTCGTCTAGTGGAAGTTTTGACTCATGGAAAGGTAGCTCAGAGGGTTAATGTACCGGCTGCAAAGAATATGCGCCGTGCAGACCACAAAGTGCACATAATGTAAAAGGGTCAGTGATCTACTTCTTTTGTCAGAGATCCATTTGTTACTTGCAGTTTATAAGTTAAAATCCTAACTTAGAACAGTGAGCTATTAACTGTCATCTAAGAGCTGCATACAACTGCAAGGTATAAATTCGAGCGTTATGTCGTCCCCCAGTCTTTGATTATCCTAATGTCCCAAAAAGTGTTCTTTTGGACAGAAATCAGTTCTGATTATTAAGGAGAACCGCCAACCATGGTTTTACGTTTTAAATTCCAGGTATTGTGTTTCTCCAGGCCATTCACTATAAAACTATAAGGGCTACTAGTATGGTTGTCATGTGACTCCTACATCTTGTAGTCCTTAGTCTTATGTAACATTTTCTATACAGTGATTTACACACATATTGATTGTCTGTGTGTGATGTAATGTGCTCTGACACCCTACAATGGTATGAGTGGCGCTGTAAATCAAATTAAATGCATCTGAGAGAGAGTGGTTATGGAGACTTGGGGGGGCACAGTTAAAGGGTGGTAGTGAGGGAATCCATGGCAGAGGTGGTCATTGGGGGGCACTAACAAACATTAATGCACAGGATACCACCAGTGCTATGGCTGGTCCTGCCCTTGAGGCTAGTCTGCCTCACCCAAAGGTACCTCCATTGGCCTTGTTTCAGCAGCAGTAATTGCAATTCACCAGGGATTGGCAATGCAGGATTTGCACACACCAAACTAAATTCGCAAACTTCACAGTCTCCCTGTTTCATTCACAAGCACTTTTAACATGTGCTGCCTGCTGTGGGGCCACTGGAATTAAGTATGCAGCAAAGGATGACAACATTATGCCGTAGTGTTGACTAACAATGCATTACAAAAAAGGCTGCTGCGTAATGCAGTATATTTTCAGATATTTTATTATTTTGACGTGTGTACAAATGCTAACAGTCTCTGGAAAGATTTTGCCTTATTAGTACCAGTGTAACATACAAATGCAGCAGTGAGAAAGGTGACCAGTCAACCTTTACAATAGGCCATCCACTTCACAGCAACACAACTCACATTTTATATTAACTTTTGATGTTTGAGCTACAAACAATTTATTAGTTCAGATCATGCAGCAGATCTTGCATTATGAGGCAAACATGACAGAGCCATAATTTTAGAGAAAGCATTTGCAAACTAGGATAGTTTGCCATTCATTTTTGAATGTCTGTTGTTGAAAAAGGGTGACAGAAACTCCATGGCTCGGAGACAAATGGCTTGCGTTTCCACATTTTATCGTATTTGGTACATTCTGTGATTAGAAGCATATCCCACTTTGTGAATATATTTTAATGTCAATAACTCATTATAACCTTAAATAATCATTTGTATCCATTGGTTGAATAAACTGGGCAGTGAAATGCCAAACAAATACTAAAAATTGGAATGTCTGCGCATTCTAGCCACACCTCTGGCTCCACCCACAGATCCAATCCTAGGGTTATTCCCGCCCTCTGATTCTCCGCCCACTGTTCCCCTACTTTTTCCCCCTCTTCGACCACTGTGTAAGACTCAGCATCCCAGGACCTATGATGTGGCGCAGATGCGGGCGCCGCATGTGCCACACATTTATGGTGCCGGGCTTCCGCATAAGGGAGCTTGCCATTATTGTATCCCTAAACGTGCGCACAATGTCAGTTTGACATTGACTACACGTAGAGGGACTCTAAGTTTCTTTTAAAAAATATAGCTAACATTTGGACCTATGCATTTTATTTTGTATAAATTAAATGAATGTGTGTAAAATGGAGCAATGCCCGGGGAATTCTAGTAAAGGGAGCACCCATTGTCAAATCACTAGCGTGTGTTTGATTGCTACATTATTTATTACTAAATTTGACGTTGTGCTTTAACTTTGGATAAAAGTTATCATGAATTCTAGCATCAAGAAGCCAATATTGTTAAATATGTGTGCTGCAAATAATCCCAAACATACACTGTGCATACAGTATAAATTAATCTGGTGCTTTAATCATAGGCTGTTTTAAAGAATTAAGACAGCCTTGATTGGTGTTGGATCGAGGACCCGGAAGTCTGCACACCTAGCAGACAGAGATAAAGCACCTTGTCAGAAAGTTTAGCATTTTCCCTACAGGCGGTGTTTGTTGGCCCGTGGCAGGGTCAGTCACAAGTCCTGGATTCCTGGCATTTAATTGAGTCTATCCTAGTTCTGCGCCTCAGTGTTTTGTGTGCCCCACCTGGCACACATCATGTCGGAGGGTGGTGATGGCGTTAACAATTTGCCCCCCCTAGAAAAATGTCTGCGTACGCCCATGCCACAATATTGACAATATGAATGAGCGGGTGCTGCACTCAAACTCGTCTAACTCCAACCTTATAAACCAATATGTGTGCTGTGTCTGGATTAGTGCCTGCACACTACGACTATAAACTGTATGTGGCCTGGTGCCAAAAGGCCACCAGGGCTCCAACACGCACAACGAAAATTAAGTACTCCTTTTGTCAACATATATGAAAATCACTTCATCCAATGCTTGTCATGTGAAATTTATGGCATCACAGTTATCATATACAATTAATCAATAAATCATGAAACATCCTCAAAGTTTACATTTCCATCAAAAATGTGCATATATACATACAAAATTATTAGAAATAATACAATAACACCCAATGCATTTCGGGGCGAAGCCCCTTCGTCAGGGGTCTGTTGAGGGAACAGGAAAAAGAGGAAAAGAAAACATATTACTCTTGATGCCAGGGAGAACGAATCTATGTGTATTGAGGATTTTAGTAACGCAAGGCTTACCTTGTTATTGTATTTTATCTAATGTCACTAAATGGTATAGGACATTAATCTGATCTGCATCTGTGAAAGGTAATAAATGATCACTGGCTTGTGAGTTATCAGATGGTTAAAAAATGCTGTTTCATTTTAACCATATCGGTATCAGAGGCTCACCTGATACTTGCTGTCAGTAGCCTTAATCCGGTGAATCTAAAATATGCAAATAGGTGAACTCCTTAGTGTCTCATAACGAAGGAGATTCTTCAACAACTAATAAGTTTTTTTGTAGTAAAGAATAATAAAGATGATAAAAAAATGCTGTTTCATTTTAACCTTATTAATATCAGAGGCTCACCTGATACTTGCTGTCAGTAGCCTTAATCCGGTGAATCTAAAATGTGCAAATAAGTGAACTCCTTAGTGCCTCATAACGAAGGAAATTCTTTAACAACGAATACGTTTTTATGGGGTGGAAAATAATAAAGATTTACCTGTAGGGTACTTTGTTTATACTCGACCCCACTCCTATGCTCTGTAAAATGAAGTTGCCTGTAAAACAATAAAGCCGATGTGTGGGCTTTATAATTTTATAACGGAAAGCATTTTATCAACGTTGCTTAATCTGGGTTAATGCGCTGCCGCTTACCTGCGGGTTCGAAAGTTGAACTATTCCCGCTAGGATTTGTAAATCAAAAGTCGGCGACCCTGTCTGGAAACAAAGTTACGCGCTGGGGTTACTCAAGCTGTCGTACGAGCAAGATATCTAGCCATTAAGTATTAGAAACGGTAAAAGACTCTTACCAGTTTCAGGCAGCTTTGCAGTTCAAAAGAGGGGTTCCCGCGTCCGCGTTTCGTTCCGTTCGAGACTACATTTTACAAACGGAGTCCCTTTATGATGTTTGTCGAGAAACCGGCATAGAAATGGGACTGAAAGGAAATGTGTCCGCCATTATTAAATGGTGTTTACGAAAGTGGCCAAAAGTGCAACGTAAATTGCCTTACTATTCCGGGGTCTCTCATGCGGACCAAAACAAAATAAAGCTGAAGCTGGCAAGTTTTTAAAGTAGAAAGGAAAGCAAGTGAAAACAAACAATGTAGTTTACATTAAGCTGTGAACGTATGATATTGGCTGCCTATTTACAATCTAAGTAAATAGAAGGTAAAATGAAGAACCTTTTTTTTAACAAAACATAAGAACATCATCTGCCTATTTTATGATGTGCACTTTTGGGTGCTAATACTATTGTGATATTGAACTAAGAGTGCACCTCACTTTTCAGTGTGCATATTGTGAATCAGTGTGAGAGTGTCCTACGGGGGTACTGTCAGACATTATGAATTTTATTTACAAAAAGCATACCATGTCCATTTTGTCATTAAGCCCTGTGGGGGTCAGGGACTGCAGTTTTCGAATCCAAAACGCTTCCCTTTGGAGCAAAATTTTGGAGTTATCCAGACCTAGTCGCTGTGGAATCAATTCGATCACCTGAAATCTCAACTGTGCAATGGTGTGTCCGGCTTCCCACCAGTGTTTTGCAAGAGGCGATGTTAAATTTTTGTTTCGAATGCGGCTTTTATGCTCAGACAATCGCAGTTTGAGCTTGCGCTCTGTCTTTCCAACATATATGAGCCCACATGGGCATTTGATTGAATATACCACATATTCTGAGTTACAAGTTGTGCTGTGTCTTAATTTTATTTTTTCGCCTGTCCGTGGATGTAGTAGAATGTTTCCAGGTATTACATTGTTACAATTTTTACAATTGTAACAACGTGTAGTGCCTTTATATTCCACAATATTGACTATGTTTGTAACTTCTTCTGCAAGGTGGGTGGAGGAATCTGATTTGTTTGATAATACCATAGAGAGTGTGAAAGAAATACAGAAAGAAGCCACTCCAGTTGAACTGGTGCGATGGGAGCAGGAAGTGGGAAGATTAGATGAAAATACCTGTTTGGTTGATTTGACGGAAAAGCAAAGATTGCTGTTACCCAATGCTTTGGTACAAGCCATTGTAACTATGGCCCACGGCCCAGCCCTTATTGGAGCTAAAGGAATGTGTGCTTTGTTGGACCCAGTATGGTATAACCCCAACATTCAAAGGACAGCTGTCCGTTTGGTTCAATATTGTATGGTCTGTTTGCAACACAATCCGGGAAAGGGAGAAAGTGTTTTGACTGGAAGTTTTGCACCCCCAACTTTACCTTTTGAAGTACACCAGATGGATTATATCCACATGGAGCACGTCAACAACTTAAAGTATGTTTTAGTAGTGGTTTGTGCATTTAGTAAATGGGTTGAGGCTTACCCAACTAAGGCCCTTGTTAGACACATCTGTGATGGGCTCCAAATACAACAGAAATTCCATGCAGCTCGGAACCTCCAGTCAGCAGGATTAGTGGAAAAGTACTACGGAATATTGAAGCTTAAAATGGCTAAATTCAAGAGAGTACTGGTTTAAAGTGGCCTAACACCCTACCCTTGGCCCTCATGTCATTACGAATTACCCCTCATTCACGTTCTGGTCTCTCCCCCTATGAAGTCATCTTCGGGCGGCCAGCTAACATATGGGGGGTACCCAGACCACGGTCATTCACTGATGTTGAATATCCTATGTTGATCGATTACTTGTATACCTTGACTAAAGACCTTCGTTCTATTCACCAGCAGGTAGCATCTGTACTGCAGCCTCTGCCAGAGGACCCCGGATATCGATTGGAACCTGGCCAGTGGACGCTGGTCAAGAAGTATGAGCGGGACACCAGTCTGGCCCCGAGATGATCTAAACCTCATCAAGTCCTGCTTGCCACGCGGACGGCTGTAAAGGTGGATGGGAAGAAACACTGTATACACGTGTCCCATCTTAAACGGTTGCCACTCCTGCTTCCTTATGATCAGCAGCACTCTGGTGGAATTTTGACCCAGGAAACTGAGAGAGCCACTGCATTTGTTCCTTTTTCCGACGCCTGCGAAAAAGAGCAAAGGCAAGAAGAAGGAGTGACGGGATCGGGCGAACCAGTCCCAGTTGAATCCGCAATTGCCCTTAATCCTGTCATTGATATCACAGTAGACAGAGGCCCCGATGAAGGAAAAGTACCTTCTTTGCTATTTTCTGATCAGGAAGATCCGGGTCATGTGCGATACAACCTACGGCCAAGAAAACCTCACGGTGCCTCAGACCCCACGGCTAGGAAATAAGGAAAGACTTGAATAGAAAGGGTTTGCTAGATTTTAAGTCTGAGGTACTGAGCGAGACACTGGACTGAACCCGTTGAGAGCTGGAACTTTGTTTTTGTGCTCTGTTCAGAAAGAAAGTCTGACACATATAAACGGCCAGGTTGTACAGTGGATTTCCTTGACAGCAATGTTTTGTTTTCTTGAGATGAACGATAGGAGTCTGTTTGTGAGATTGTGAAACTCTAGACGGACACAGGGAGAAGAACCATCTGGCAGGACGGACTGCTGTGCCCGAGTTTAGTTTTGGACTTTTAGTTAGGAATGTACCCTTTTGGTCGTATTGTACCTGAAGAAGAATGTCCTTTTGCACCACAATATTTGCCATTCTATGAGCCAATGTTTTCTGCTTCGACCATGCGTGTAAAATTAGCCTTTGTGTTAGTAATAGCAGTTATATTAGCCATCTTTATGAGTATATTCGTATATTTAGAGTATAAGCATCCTATGCAAGCGAATACCACTGCCTCGCCTGAGCACTTGATGTTTACCTTAGCACCACATAAGGAAAGACATCGCCAGACTTATGCAAAGAATGTATTTGTAGAAATGCTCCACCAAACCCATAGTACCACTAATATGACCGATTGTTGGGTTTGTGGGCTCTTGCCATCCGTTATGCATAAACACGACTTATTTCTTTCTCTGCCCTTATCATATTTAGGTAACTATGAAGCGTGGTTTCAAATGTTCTCTGTTCTCTGCTCTGTTCTCTGCTATGTATAATCATTATGTGGAAAACCCCAAACAATATTCAGAAAAAGATTATAATATGATTCTAGCCTACAATGAAACACACCAGGGATTCGATCCAGCAGGAAATGGGGGGAGGGATCACTGGACCGAGATGCTTGTATGAATTTGTATACTACTAATAAAAACAGTACTTGGTTGAAGGATGAACTTCATGATTTTGCTAATTTTAATCATTCTCAGTATTTTCAACAGTTTGTTACCAGGAATGTCACTAGTGAGCGCATCATGCCTGTCCCTATTTTGAACACTTCCTCCGATTTTTGTGTGCAAGGCATTGGACAAGTTCAAGTTGGAAATAATATTTGTAATTATACTTATAGAATGAACATTTTCAGCAGCCCTCCATTGTTGACACCACCAAATTTATATTTTGTATGTGGGGAAAATGCTTCCACTTGGTTACCACGGGGATGGGCAGGGCAGTGTTATCTGTCTTTCTTGTACCCCCCTGTATACATAGCACCATCAGATTACCATAAAACCCACCAACTTCATAGCACAAAAGTGGTTTCCAATAGACAGCGAAGACAGTTTGGAATGACTGAGGTTGACCAAACCTATACCTCCTTACAACAGTTTACAGATTTTAGTAAAGGATTGGTCCCTTTCTGGGGGCCAATATTCAATAGTAGAGAAATAAGTCGATTGTCCAGAATAGTAGAGAACGTCATTAATATCACTATCGAGATCATGACCAATATTACTGTAGAGCTTCAGGCTACGAGGCTCCTTTCGCTCCAGAACCGGAGGTTCTGGACGTTATCTTGGCTGATCGGGGAGGAGCATGCCGGGTGATCGGCAGCTCTTGCTGTGTATACATTCCAGACTCCGCCCCCACGGTTCATTTAGCTATTCAGAAATTACATCGCTTTGCGGTGGAAATGCACACCGAAAATGGGTCCAGGTCACTCTCTAGATGATTTTGGGGGCTTCTATCGACTTGGGGATGGAAATTATTGATGATAGTAGCTGGAGCCGCCGGTATCCTCTTTACTTGCTGCCTTTGTATGCAATGTGGTCCGGCTTTTTGCTCCTATTGCGCTACCAAAGTGACAGCCATGTTCGTCCCTTCTCCTATTCCTTCTAAATCTCAGATGCTCAAACAGGAGATTCGTGAGTTAATGGCCATTAATGAGGAAGTTTTCCTTTAGTTAGCTACATCACGCTAAAAGGAGGGTTTGAGGAACCGTAATTTGAATTAGGCCTAGTAAAACATGTAGTCACTATTAGTAATTAGCGTGATGCACCTATTAGGCAAATATAGGGATTCAAACGTTAATATGCTCGCATATGGAATATCTTAGGGATTAGTATAGGCCTCATTACAGGTTTTCATCTCCTTATAGGCAATATAGCTTGCCCCGACCATTTTGTGGCCTAGTCAGCTTGCAGCATTAGTGGAAACCTACCATTACACTTAGCTAAAACCGTCCTCCTGAGAAATAGTCTTACAAATGTAACAAGCTGCTGCTTCTCACGTTAGGCCTGTCAAGGTTATAGGTGGGGGTAGGCTGGATAAGCACATTCCAGGAGGCGCTGTGCGGACTCTCTCGGAGCTAGCAGAAGGGAGTCACCCTCTCGACCTTGCTATAATGAGCTGAGCTAAACTAAGGAAGCTTTGTGTTCCATATATGGTCTTTCCTTTGCACCTACCTGTACCAACTTGTATTTTTCCTTCTTAGGTAACGGTTTCGAAATGTAACAGTATACATGTGATCTGTTGATAATGTGCCAGCAGTCTTCTAGGCGGACCTCGAGGGGTTAGGTCGCGAGAAGCTCCTCTGGCAGAGTTTGTTTGTTATAATAAACGATTGGACCTTCTACACTGCCAACTGACTGATTATTGGTAATTGGTATTAGGGCTATTTGTAAGTATAGCTCTATTGGGTTGTAATTTATTTTTTGGTACTTCAGTTTGTCACCCCTGTTCCCTCTTTCTGCAGTACTCTTGCCTCATTCTGCATCTCTGTTGCTTCTTTCTGCACTTCTCTTGCCTCTGTCTGCATTGCACATGCCTCTTTCTACATCTCTGTTTCTTCTTTCTGCACCTTTCTTGCCCCGTTCTGTACCTCTCTTGTCTCTTTCTGTACCTCTCCTGCCTCTTTCTGGTCCTCTGTTGGTTCTTTCTGCACTTCTCTTGCTTCTTTCTATACCTCTCTTGCTTTTTTCTGCACCCATCTTACCTCTCTCTGTACCCCTCTTCCCTCTTTCTGTACCTCTCTTGCCTGTTTCTGCACCTATGTTGCCTCTTTCTACACTTCTGTTGGTTCTTTCTGCAGTCCTCTAGCTTATATTGGTGCCTCTCTTGTAAATTTATACACCTGTCTTCCCTCTTTCAGTACCCCTCTTGCCTATTTCTGTACCTCTCCTGCCTCTATCTGCACCCCTGTCTTATCTTTCTGCACCTTTTTGCCGGTTTGTTCAACTTTCTTGCCTCTTTCTGCAGTTATCTTGCCTCTTTCTGCACGTTTGGTGGTTCTTTCTGCACTTCTCTTGAATCTTTTTACACCTCTCGTGCTTTTTTATGTACCGCTCTTGCCTCTTTCTGCACCCGTCTTACCTCTTACTGTACCCCTCTACCTGTTTCTGTACCTCTGTTGCTTTTTTCTGCACCCCTCTTTCCTCTTTTTGTAACCCTTCACCCTCTTTCTCCATATCTTTCTGCACCTCTCGTGCCTCTTTCTGTATCTCACTTGCATATTTATGCACTTCTCTTGCTTTTTTCTGCACTCCTCTTGCCTCTTTCTGCGCCCATGTTGTTTCTTGTTGCACTTCTCTTGCTTCTTTCTATACCCCTCTTGCTTTTTTTTATTTCCTTCTTGCCTCTTTCTGTACCCCTTCCCTCTTTCTGTACCTCTCTTTCCTGTTTCTGCACCACTGTTCCTTCTTTCTACACCTCTCTTGTATCTTTCTGTACCCCTGTTCCATCTTCCTACAGGTCTCTTGCCCCTTTCTGCATTTCTGTTTGTTTTTTTCTGCAGTCCTTTAGCATCTATTGGCACCTCTCTTGCACATTTATGCACCCCTCTTGCCTCTTTCAGCACCCTACTTTCCTATTTCTGCACCACTCTTACATCTGTCTGCAGTTCTCTTGCCTCCTTCTGTACATTTGTTGCTTCTTCATTCACTTCTCTTGTCTCTTTCTGCACTTGTCTTGTTATTTCTATACCCCTCTTGCCTCTTCTGCACCCATTGTGCTTCTTTCCACACTTCTCTTGCTTCTTTCTACACATCTCTTGCTTTTTTCTGTACCCTTCTTGCCTCTTTCTGTACCCCTTGCCCCTTTCTGTACCTCTCTTGCCTCTAACTGCACCCCTGTTCCCTCTTTCTGCAGTACTCTTGCCTCATTCTGCACCTCTGTTTCTTCTTTCTGTCCCTTTCTTGCCTCTTTCTGTACCTCTCTTGCCTTTTTCTGTACCTCTCTTGCCTCTTTCTGTACCTCTCTTGCCTCTTTCTGCACCCCTGTTGGTTCTTTCTGTACTTTTCTTGCCCCTTTCTGTACCTCTCTTGCCTTTTTCTTTACCTCTCTTGCCTCTTTCTGTGCCCCTCTTGCCTCTTTATGCACCTCTGGTGGTTCTTCTGCACTTCTCTTGCTTCTTTGTGCCTGTTTCTGCACCCCTAAGCCCTCTTTCTACACCTCTCTTGCCTCTGTCTGTACCCCTGTTCCTTCTTTCTGCAGTTCTCTTGCCTCTTTTTGTACCTCTGTTGCCTCTTTCTGCACTTCTGCTGGTTCTTTCTGTAGTCCTCTAGTTTCTATCGGCACCTCGCGCATATTTATGTACCCCTCTTGCCTCTTTCAGTATCCCTCTTCCCTATGTCTGTACCTCTCCTCCTATGTCTGCACCCCTGTTTGATCCTTCTGCACCTTTTTGCCTGTTTGTGCAACTTTCTTGCCTCTTTCTGCAGTTATCTTACCTCTTTCTCCACCTTTGGTGATTTGTACTGCACTTCTCTTGATTCTATCTACACCTCTCTTACTTTTTTCTATACCCCTCTTGCCTCTTTCTGCACCCCCTTACCTCTTTTTGCACTCCTCTTGCCTGTTTCTGTACCTCTGTTGCTTTTTTCTGCACCCCTCTTTCTTCTTTCTGTAACCCTCTTTCTGCATCTGTTCCCTCTTTCTGCACATCTCTTGCCTCTTTCTGCATCTCACTTGCCTCTTTATGAACTTCTCTTGCCTCTTTCTGCACCTGTCTTGCCTCTTTCTGCACTACTGTTCCTTTTTTCGGCAGTTCTCTTGCTGCACCCCTGTTGCCTTTTTCTGCACTTCTGTTGGTTCTTTCAGCATTCCTCTAGCTTCTATTAGCACCTCTCTTGCAAATGTATGCCTTGCCTCTTTCAGCACCCCTTTTCCCTATTTCTGTACCTCTCCTACCTCTGTCTGCATATGTCACCTCTTTCTGCAATCTTTTGCTTCTTTCTGCACTTCTCTTGCTTCTTTATGTACCTCTCTTGCTTCTTTCTGTACCCCTTTCCTCTTATTGCACCCCTCTTCATGCACCCCTCTTGCTTCACTTGTCTCGCCTCTATCTGCACTTCTGTTGCCTGTTTCTGCACCACTGTTGTTTTTATCTGCACTCTCTTGCCTCTTTCTGTACATCTGTTGCTTCTTTCTGTACCCCTCTTGTCTCTTTCTGAACATCTCTTCCCTCTTTCTGTACTTCTCTTCCCTCCTTCTGCACCCCTCTTGCCTATCTGCACCTCACATGCCTCTTTCTGCACCTCTCTTGCTGCTTTCTGCACCTGTCTTGCCTCTTTCTGCTCTCCTCTTTCTTTTTTTGCAATTTTCTTGCCTCTTGCTGCACCTCTGTTGCTTCTATCAGCACTCCTCTAGCTTCTATTGGCACATCTTGAAAATTAATACACCCCTCTTGCCTCTTTAAGCACCCATTTCCCTATTTCTGCACCTCTCCTGCCTCTGTCTGCACCCCTGTTCTATCTTTCTGCACCTTGTTTTCCTGTTTGTTCAACCTTTCTTGCCTCTTCCTGCAGTTATCTTCCCTCTTCCTGCACCTTTGATGGTTCTTTATGCACTTCTCTTGCTTCTTTCTACACCTCTCTTGCTT
Organism: Lissotriton vulgaris; assembly: GCF_964263255.1. Taxonomy (NCBI): domain Eukaryota; kingdom Metazoa; phylum Chordata; class Amphibia; order Caudata; family Salamandridae; genus Lissotriton; species Lissotriton vulgaris. The sequence continues at coordinate 30,972 of NW_028244229.1, read as the reverse complement.
TTTTCTTTACTCCTCTTGCCTCTTTCTGCACAGCGATTGCCTGTTTCTGTACCTCTGTTGCTTTTTTCTGCACCCCTCTTGCCTCTTTCTGTAACCCTGCTCTCTCTTTCTGCACATCTGTTCCCTATTTCTGTACCTCTCTTGCCTCTTTCTGCATCTCACTTGCCTCTTTCTGTACTTCTCTTACTTTTTTCTGCACCCCTTTTGCCTCTTTCTGAACACCTTTTTGCTATTTTCTGCACTTCTCTTGCTTCTTTCTACACCTATCATGCTTATTTCTGCACCCTTCTTGCCTCTTTCTGCACCACGCTTCCCTCTTTCTGTGCCTGTTTCCGCAACCCTGTTCGCTCTGTCTACACCTCTATTGCTTCTTTTTGTACCCCGTACCCTCTTTCTTCAGTTCTATTGCCTCTTTCTGCACCTCTGTTGCCTCTTTCTGCACATCTGTTGTTTCTTTCTGCACTCTTCTAGCTTGTATCGGCACCTCTCTTGCAAATTTATGCACCCCTCTTGCTTCTTTCAGCACCCGTGTTCCATATACTTCTGCACCCCTGTTCCTTCATTCTGCACCTTGTTTGCCTGTTTGTGCAACTTTCTTGCCCCTTTGTAAAGTTATCTTGCCTCTTTTTGCACCATTGGTGGTTCTTTCTGCACTTCTCTTGCTTCTTTCTACACCTCGTTTGCCTTTTTCTGTACCCCTCTTACCTCTTTCTACACCCCTCTTACCTCTTTCTGCACCCCTCTTGTCTGTTTCTGTACCTCTGGTGCTTTTTTCTGTATCCCTCTTGCCTCTTTCTGTATATATATATATATATATATATATATATATTGTCCCAATCCTGGCTTAGACTTCAGAAGAACAGGCACCGACTCCATGGGTCAAATCAAAGGTTTTTATTCACCAATACATGCGATCAGACGCGTTTCGGCGGACAAGTCCGCCTTGTTCACTTCATCTCATATATATATGTATTACAAAGGTTAGTAATAGCGAGGAACATTGACATGTCCAGTACCTGCTAAATGAAACATAAGGAAAAAAAATGGAGATGTGTATAAAGCATTTGCACTTTATAATATCTAGTACTGTACGTTGAAAAAAGTACTTGCACAATATTTAATTGTGACTATCAATAATGATGCACTGGCACTTTTTGTTGATCAGTAATGATTCATTGATTAAATACATTTTACAATGAATTTTAGATACGCTATTGAAATCTGATGCAGGCATCTATGGAAATACATTAAAATATGCAAGGAATTTGTTTTCCTGCGATAATCAATTCCTAGTGCTGTAATCATGGGTAACATATTCTCCAAAATAAGTGTTTCAAATTGTTGAAAATGAGAAATGTGCAATATTGTAAAGTGCCTAATTTTGGAATGCTTGTTATCTTTGAACCAAATGTTTTAAGATGGCCGCTGTGTATTGCATAGCATTCATTTTGTATTTACGTTTAGCCTGTCGCCCATGTCTACTTTCTAAATGCTTATTTTAGCCAAAACAGTCGAATCATCTCCATCGTGAACCAGACAGCGTGAAGCTGTCTAAACGCGTTGATGTAATCATCACTAAAAATAAAGATTGAGTGAATTTACTCTTTGAATTGCCGGCTGATTCTGCTGAAGCTCGGTGATCGCATACTTGGATATTTGGAAACGTGGCGGATGTTTTGTTTCCGGCACCACCGGCGTTCGGGAAGCAGGCCAGTACAAACCCCAAACAAACAAAGGACTAATGGAGACAGGCGTGCCCCCCGCTGTACTGCACTAGAACACCGCCCTAAGCTTTGCTTCCTGCATTAGAGGGGAGTCACCAAACGTGAAAAATTAGTGATGAGGAATGTGCAGCGAGGCAACAGGAAGCCTTGAAACTTTATGATGAAGTAACGCTACCAGTGCAGCGTGATAATGGGGCGGCTGCCCCTTTTGGATTAAATTACCTGGGAAAACAATTACACAAACTGGAGAGGTTAAAGAAAAGGGAAATTTCACGATGGTGGGAAATGGCATCACTGCGCCAGTATTTGCAGGAAGGGAGAGTCCCGCGGGGATTTCGAATAATGATTACCCCCACATATGAAAATCCTCAAGCTGAGATGTTATCTGAATGGGATGAAAATAGTGCCACAAGCTCTACAAATATGATACATATTTTGGTAAAATATGCAGAACTGGAAAGACAGGAAATAGTGAAAAAAATAAAAGAGTTAAATGCAATTTTGGAAAAATCCGATGAACAAGCTAAGATAAATAAATTTACAAGTGACATGAAAACCAGAATGGATAAATTAGAAAAGCAATGTAGTTTATTCGCGACCGACTTGATTATGAATCAAGGCGAATTTACACCTTCGCTAAAAAAGTATGATTCTATCAGGAGAGAAAAAATCCAGAGTGGAACAATGGAACAACAATTGATGTCACAGAGTGAAGTAAGCTCAGACATGGGCTCGAAATAAGAACAGGATGACCAAAGGAGAAGAGGAACAAAAGATGTAAGACTAGTGGTCACAGACGAGTATCGTTTTATGCAACTAGAACAACAAGCATATCATCGCATAACAAGGGGCCGGGGTAGAGGTAAAACCGGAGGAAGAGGAAACAAAGGAGAGTAGGAGAAGGTTACAGGAGGAGCATCAGAAGGGCAAACAAACAGATCCATGCGTTCCTAATCGAAGAAATCATTGAAGAAATAATTGCTGGTAAGACAGTGATCAATTTAAGTACAATGATTTTAACTAAAGAGGATCATCTGTGTTAGAACTTGGACTCAGCTACTGTGATGAGAATAACTTTGATTATCCAAACAGTAGGATGGACCTATACCGATTCATTAGAAAGTTGAAACTGTCTAAGATACATATGAACCGGAATCCTCAGACCTCATTTGGAGGAAAAGCCCGCCCAAATGTGCCCAATGACCCCAGTGATTTAACTGTGAATGACGCACCTGTCTTGGAAGATCTGTTGGCACTATTGAATAATGACAGTCAAGAAGTAGTAAATACTAATGAAGCGATGGGAACTGCTGACTCAGGGGAAGCTAATTCTGAGACATTAGGGAGAGAAGATCACACCCCATTCCGTTTACCTTCTAAATTTACACCACAGGGCGCACAAGATAATTTGGATATCTTTGGGGAAGCTCTTAGTCAACTTAATAACAGTGAATGCTATTCTCGAATTAGCATGGTGAATTATGAGAGAATGAAGGAACAATTTTACACAAGATTGGAAGTATGGAAACAAGATGAGCTACTCAGTTGGGATGAGTTTAAGTTCATTAAGAAGGAAAAAACTGTTTTACCAATATTCTACATGCTCCCAAAGGTGCATAAGAGCACCACTAATCCAACAGGGAGACCTATTATTTCCTCTTGTGGCAGCCTATTTGAGAATGCTTCGAAATATATAGACTACTTTTTGAATCCCATTTTACGGACATTAACATCGTTTATTAAAGATTCAACAGATTTTCTAAAATGCATATATGATTAATGGTGGGCGGCCAGCTACGCTCCGTGCACGGAGTGTGCGTAGTGCCGCCTACTCCGCATTTTGCGGAGCTGGCGTAGCCAGGCGGCACTACGCACGCTCCGCAGACGGAGCGTAGCTGGCCGCCACCCGCCTCCCTCCCGCCCTCCCTAAATACTTTCAAATAAAGTAATCAAATAATTTAAAAAGCACTTACCTTGTCCGCCGCTGCCCGCCGCGTCCCCGGGGCTCGTTATCTTCCGTCTTCCGTCTTCTTTAGTAATGCGCATGCGCGGGCGGCCGCGCATGCACATTTTCACGAGAAAATGCGCATGCGCGGCCGCCCGCGCATGCGCATTACTAAAGAAGATGGAAGACGGAAGATAGCGAGCCCCGGGGACGTGGCGGGCAGCGGCGGACAAGGTAAGTGCTTTTTAAAATATTTGATTACTTTATTTGAAAGTATTTAGGGAGGGCGGGAGGGAGGCGGGTGGCGGGGCTGGCGGCCAGTGGTGTTTGCGGAATGGGGCTACGCGGAGTGCGGAGGTGGGCGTAGTTTCTCGCCCACTTCGCGTAGCTCAGCGAAGCCCCACTCCGCCAACTCCGCCCAGGGTTATATATGATGTACATTGGGTCAAGGATAATATGGTATTAGTGACCCTAGACATTGCCACATTATACACAAGCATAAGACATAGGGATGGCCTTAAAGCAACCTCTGTATTTCCTAAATTGGAGACCTATAAGGTTTGCGAAACAGAATTCTATGATCTTGGAATTAATGGAATGGTGTTTAACAAAGAATATATTTTTGTTCGGTGACAAATTGTTTCAGCAGGAGCACGGAACGGCGATGGGCACCTGCTATGCCCCCAGCTGTGCTAATTTACATCTTGGCTGGAGGGAGGAGCAGGTGCTCGGGGGCCCTCCCCTGGAACAGTGGTTGGAACACATATTACTGTGGGTCAGGTTTATAGACGACGTCTTCCTGCTGTTGCAGTGCACAGAAGACGAGGTAGAACTGTTTATAAATGACCTGAACCAGATTGCCCTGAATTTGAAGTTTGTGGGGCATTCCAGTCGAACATCTATAGAGTTCCTGGATATTAGAGTTACGCAACACAGGGTGATAAATCGGAGACCACTGTGCTAGAAAACCGACAGCTGGGAACACCATTCTTCACGCCCATAGCTCTCACCTCACACCATTAATAAGGAGTATACCTTTTGGGGAATTCTATAGGGCTAGAAGAACGTGTAGCAGTCTGGATGAATACTCTAAAATAGAACAGGAGATGACTACTTACTTTATCCAAAGGGGTTATTCAGCTAGTCTCATTATTGGGGCAGCCAAGAAAGCAAGAAATCTAGAGAGACAAAAAGTGTTATTTGAACCATCGAAAACCCAGATGAAGAAATTGAACATGGGAGGGGATGGTCAGGGGTTTACTGAACACAAAGAAATCAGATCAATCCTAAACAAACACTGGCATCTGGTAAGAGATTATCTGATTTTGGGCCCAAGTATGAGCAAGCATCCAGATATAACGTTCAGAAAATCAAAATCATTGAAAGAGCTGATGGTAAAGAGCGAGTTTCAGGGAAAGGAAAAAAGTAACCGCTACTTGGCTGCAACTAAAGATGGGTTTTAAAAAATGTTTTAAATGTAAGGCGTGCCAACATGGGTTGAATCGCATGCATTTAGGACATTTTTTAATAAAACTAATACAATTAAAGGCAATTTTACCTGTACATCTACCTTCGTAGTGTACCTGTTGCAATGCCCATGTCTGAAGGTATATATAGGAGGTACCACTCTACCTGTATATCAACAAATTTTACAGCACCGTAGAGCTATTATTAATAAGGACAGGACATACCCGGTTGCAAGGCACTTTGCAAAATATCACCAAAGTAATCCCTCTAGCCTGCAGTATAGCTGTGTAGCAGAAATCTCTAAAAAGAAGAGAGAGGGAACTAGGGAAAGAGAACTCAGGAGACTTGAAACCTATTTTATCTTAGAATTTAATAGTAAAGAGCCCTGTGGATTTAATATTGATGAGGATGTGTACACCTGTCTGAATTAAATGAAGGATGACAATAGACATTTGCTGCACATAAGAAATGAAAAATTTGTTGTAAAAAATGTTTTTGCTATATAAAAAGGGCATGGGATGGAACAGACAAGATATAAAGCGTTTATGAAAGTTTAAAATTCATAAAATGAAACAGGACGTTGTAAAAGTACAATTATTTTTATAATGTTTTCGTAGAGTTTTTTTACGGTATAGTAACGAGACGTGGATAATAATATGTATAAGAGTAAAAAGATATGCACATGCACTTTAAAGAGGGAGGGAATATATATTGACCACCGTGGTCGCAAACGCAGCGGAAAAGCTACAACCCACGGCAAGCAAAGCTGAAACACCGCACGGGAAATTAGTATATCCCCGATGGTCCCGCGGTACGAACCGCTGTTTCCGACCGCCCCGGTTGCACACTGCAGTGAATGGGAGAGCCAACGGGAGAGCCCCAGCAGGATAGAGCCCTCCCAGGAGCACATGGAAGCCATTGCATTGTTCACCAAACAAACCTACAGGTAGGGAGCCATCTTCACTGGGAGGCCTGTTTGTGGGAGGGAAGCCTGTACCACTACTCCCACCATGCCCTTGGTCCCACACCCCAGCAGGATAGAGTCCTCTCCCTCCCAGGAGCACATGGAAGCCTTTGCATTGTCCACTCTCGCCTTACAGGTAGGTAGCCATCTTGCTTGGGAGGCCTGTATGTGGGAGGGATGCCTGTACTCCTACTCACACCATGCCCTCTGTCCCACACCCCACCAGGATAGAGCCCTTCCTCTCCCAGGAACACATGGAAGCCATTGCATTGTTGACCAAACAAACTTACAGGTAGGTAGTCATCTTCACTGGGAGGTATGTTTGGGGGAGGGAGGCCTGTACCACTATTGCCACCATGCCCCCTGTCCCACACCCCAGCAGGATAGAGCCCTCCACCTCCCAGGAGCTCATGGAAGACATTGTATTGTTCACCAAATAAACGTACAGGTAGGTAGCCATCTTCACTGGGAGGCCTGTTTGGTGGAGGGAGGCCTGTACTCCTACTCCCACCATTCCCTCTGTCCCACACCCCAGCAGGATAGAGCCCTCCCCCTCCCAGGAGCACATGGAAGCTATTGCATTGTTCACCAAACAAACTTACAGGTAGGTAGCCATCTTCACTGGGAGGCCTGTACCACTACTCCCACCATGCCCTCTGTCCCACACCCCAGCAGGATAGAGCCCTCCCCCTCCCAGGAGCTCATGGAAGCCATTGCATTGTCCACCCTCACCTTACAGGTAGGTAGCCATTTTGCTTGGGAGGCCTGTATGGGGAAGGGATGCCTTTACTCCTACTCCTACCATGCCCTCTGTCCCACACCCCAGCAGGATAGAGCCCTCCCCCTCCCGTAAGCACATGGAAGCCATTGTATTGTTCACCAAATAAACATACAGGTAGGTAGCTATCTTCACTGGGAGGCCTGTTTGGTGGAGGGAGGCCTGTACTCCTACTCCCACCATGCCCCCTGTCCCACACCCCCAGCAAGATGGAGCCCTCCCTCCTACCCACAAGCATGTGGCAGCCATTGCGCCACCCTCATCAAACTTACAGGTAGGTAGCCATCTTCACTGGGCTGGCTGTTTGTGGGCGGGAGACCTGCATCACTACACACATCACCAATTGCATGCAATGCATCAATACCTGACATGTACCAGTAATTGATGTACCTCTGCACCATGTAATGACACCCAGTATTGCACTTAATAATAATAGTGAAGATCTCTCAATTGTGTAGTGTACAGACAGTGGATGACACGCAGCTAAAAAAATACATGCACAGTGCCCAACACCGACCATTCGCCGTCTAATTCACAGGTGATGAAGAACTCACTGCTGAGGACAACAACAACCAGCAGAGTCAGTCTCCACCCCCGGTACATGGACTCTCGGATGTTGACTCCCAGGATAGTTTGGACGATGAGCTTCAGGCTGGCCCATCTGGTGTGCAAGGGACCAACAGATCCCAGGCCCCCTTCCTCCCCACCACCACATCTGCTGCAACAGCAGCACAGCAGACTCCTGCAGTCACGGCCCGTGCCTCCACCGCTGCCACCTCCACCACCACCACCAGTACCACCTGCAGCACCCTCCCTGTCCCAGGGTATGACCAGGCCACACCAACAACTGTGGACGGCAGGGAGCGTGTGCCACAGTGGCGAGGCAACAGGTCCATGGCAGCAGGTAAGGTGGGAGGGCCACGGTCACCCCCAGACATCAGGAGGTTGGAACAACATCCCTGGACCACTTCACCAGAGTCATCGGTGTATATGAACAGGTCCAGGAACAAAGTGGCCGGTCTGATGAACTATTATGTGAGCTCATCCTGCTGATGGGGTCCATCGACACACGCATTGGACAAATGGTGGACATGACATGCTCATTGAATGCTGCCCAGTCATGCACACAGTGATTCTACACACAGACACAGGTATATGTGTGATGTATGTAGAGTCCAGGCATGCATGGGACTGGAGAAGTGTTCAAGCCACTGAGGGGGTTCAGTGTAGTCGTCCTGCATGTGTGTGAGATCATGTGGGACCCTGTACGCCCTCATGAATGCATGCAATCACATCTGTTTGGCTGATGCAGGGTGCCCTTGTGAGGTGTCCCCCAGTTTGGGATGAATGGAGATTAGAATTGGTAATGAGTCTGTGTCTTGCTACTGTACTGATAGAAGTTGGTACATGAAACTGTGTCACTGATCATTTTCCTTTCTTTTCTCCCATACCAGCAGCTCAAGGTACACCGTAAGGCTGTGTGTAGGGCCAGTGCAGCAAAGGTGCGAGCCCTGGGGGTATCCAACCGACAACGCACCAACTGTTACAAGAGGTGGGTCGACATAAACTGGCTGACAAAGAACGTGGCAGAGATGACATTGGGGCTGCTACCACGCAGTGGGCGTTTGGCACAGCGCAAAATGACACCACTGATGGGCTGAATATTGGCAGTGACTCATCCTGAGATGGATGCACGTCTAAAGGAGTATCGGCAGCAAGGCAGGAGTGAGTATTTGGGGAGGGTGACTTTGGCTAGGAGCGGATGCATTTGTACAGGGCCTTTGGCCGCGGTGGGCCATGTGATGTTCGTGGGGTGGTGCTGTGCTGTGTCATGTGAGTGGCTGCTGGGATGGGTGCCAGTGTCATGCATTGGTCCAAAAGGGCCTTACAAAGGTGATCCTCCTTGCTGTGCTTTCCCATAGCCAGATGTGTTAGGGTCTACATGGTCATTCAGCATTGGGATAGTGTGGGGAATCTTTTAGGGGGTGAACAGCAGTGTCCACTATTTGAGTGTGACTTCATGTTTGACTACTTTCCATGCACCATGATCGGTGAGGCCCTCACATCTGACAACAAGGTGCCCCAGAGTACCACATGGTGCTTGGTATGGCCTACTTGCCATTGTAGAATATCATGTCCTAATGGGTGTGTGTGCTGTTCCCTCCTGTTCCCTCAAGGTCTGTCAGTGGTCCTAAGTGTTGCCCCCACTTCATGTCCCTAGGTGAGGGCACGGCAAGTTGTGTGTCTGTTACACTTCATGCACGGGCAGGGTGTTGTGCTGTGTGGACTCAACATGGCTCAGTAATGGAAGAGATTCTGGGTTACAGGCACTGTTGTGGTCTATGTAGTGGGTTGCAGCAATGTGATTGCAGGGTGTGGTGGTCACCATGTAGATTTGGGCATCTCCTGTACTGCATTGGTTGGATTGTTTTGTCCTGCTGATGACACTAACACAACCCTGCATCTCTCTCATGCAGAATCACCAGTGGACACGGAGGAACAGGAGCCGGAAACCAGTGGTGGCGAGAGTAGCACTACAGCTGCACTGGAGGCCAGAGACACAGAGCTCACCAGCGCATCTGAGGGGGACCGTAGTATGCAGGAGGAATCCGTGCCTGAGACCCAGAGTACAACATCATCTGATGCTAGCGATGATGCATCCATGTTGGCAGGCACGGGGAATGGGGACTCTGCATCATCGTGTACCACACAGCAGCCAGTGCCCAACCTCCCATCCACTTCCTCTGATGCTGCCCGTGTCCGCGTTAGTAAGAGGGGACATGTTACATTCACACCTGGCACCGCTGAGCCTGCACCTGTCCCCCCTGCTGCCCTCAGTGCTGAGTCTGTAGAGCTCCTGCGCCAGCTATGTGTGGGCTAGACAGCCCTGCTCAATGACTTCAGTGACCATGACAAAAAATGAGGCCAAATGGTTGCCTACATTGAAGGCATACACTCTGACATGGGTGGGTTACACCGTACAGTCCAGGCTTTGTCATCAGCAGCGACGTTTGCCCTTCAACAAGCACATACTCCCATTCCTGCTCAGGTGCCTTTGTCCACGCCCCAGTCAGTGGCCACATCGGATGATAGTGACTACGGTTCCCATGCATCACAGTCACTGTATAGCACAAGAAGCACCCAGCAGACACAACCCAAGCGTGCCCGCCCACAGACACCATCCCCACAGAAGAGCGGAGCCACCCCAGAATGCACAGACAACAGCCCATCAGGAAAGAACAAGGCCAAAAAAGCAATGAGGTAGACATCAGGCTCCCATGCCTCTGAGGCATCACCAGCGAAGGACTCTACTGTCCCTATAACTTCACGCAGAGCTAGGCGTGCAGTGTCTATGCCCACTGAGGAGGTGTTATATGGCAAATGTACACCTAGGAAGCGCACAGGGCCACTTTCCCCCGCCACATCAACTCCAATTCCAAGCCCAGAGAAGCAGGTGGACGAGGGCACTGTAGGGGCTACCCCTGGCAAACAGGCAAAGGAGGGCACTGTAGGGGCCAGCCCTATCAAAGAGGCAAAGGAGGGCATTGTAGGGGCCACCTCTGGCAAAGTGGCTAAGGAGTGCACTGTAGGGGGAAACTTGGCAAACAGGGGAAGGTGGTCCAGAGGCGTAGCCAGACAAAACGTTCTGCAGGATCCAGCACGTCACCAGAGGGAGTGCAAGTGTCTCCACCTGATGCAAAAACAACAGTTGATGGACAGAACGCAAAACAAAGTCATATATTCACCCCAGCAAAGAGACCTGGGCCTAAATCCTTCATCTCTTTGCAATCCAAACCACCCCAGTTCAGACATGGCCATAAGCAAATCAGCCTTGACCCTGTGCCTCATACGAACAGTCCAACCCGAATTGCCAAGCCATGTCTTCCCTGGACCAGAATCAAGCATCCTAGGACCGGTTTCTGGCTATCAGCCGTCATCAGCCAGGATAGCTTGACTCCAGTGGTGTGGGAAGCACGGGACTCACGTCTGAGCGTACCCGTCCCACTCTGGGTGACCACCACCCCAGTTCAGACATGGCCATATGCAAATCAGCCTTGACCCTGTGCCTCATGGGAACAGTCCAGCCCGAACTACCAAGCCATGTCTTCCCTGGACCGGAATCAAGCATCCTAGGACAGGTTTCTGGCTATCAGCCAGGATAGCTTGCACCAGTGGTGTGGAGAGCACGGGACTCACGTCTGAGCATACCCATCACACTCAGGGTGACAAATGCAAAAACAACAGTTGATGGACAGAATGCAGAACAATGTCATACATTCACCCCAGTACAGAGATCTGGGCCTAAATCCATCTTTTTTTGCACTCCACACCACCCCAGGTCAGACATGGACATATGCAAATCAGCCTTGACCCTGTGCCTCAAGGGAACAGTCCAGCCCGAACTGCCATGCCATGTTTTCACTGGACCGGACTCAAGCATCCTTGGGCCGGTTTCTGGCTATCAGCCGTCATCAGCCAGGATTTCTTGACTCAAGTGGTGTGGAGAGCATGGGGCTCACATCTGAGCATATCCGTCCCACTCAGGGTGACAAATGTAAAACTACAGTTGATGGACAGAATGCAGAACAATGTCATACATTCACCCCAGTACAGAGATCTGGGCCTAAATCCATAGTTTTTTTTGCACGCTACACACCCCAGTTTAGATATGGCCATATACAAATCAGCCTAGACCCTGTGCCTCATGGGAACAGTCCAGCCCGAACTGCCAAGCCATGTATTCCCTGGACCGGAATCAAGCATCCTCGGACCGGTTTCTGCCTATCAGCCGTCATCACCCAGGATAGCTTGACTCCAGTGGTGTGGAGAGCACCGGACTCACGTCTGAGCATACCCGCCCCACTCGGAGTGACAAATGCAAAAACAACAGTTGATGGACAGAAAGCAGAACAATGTCATACATTCACCCCAGTACCGAGAGCTGGGCCTAAATACATCGTTTATTTGCACTCCACACCACCCCAGTTCAGACATGGCCATATACAAATCAGCCTTGACCCTGTGCCTCATGGGTACAGTACAGCTCGAACTGCCAAGCCATGTCTTCCCTGGACCAGAATAAAGTATCCTAGGACCGGTTTCTGGCTATCAGCCGTCATCAGCCAGGATAGCTTGACTCCAGTGGTGTGGAGAGCACGGGACTCACGTCTGAGCATACCCGTCCCACTCGGGCTGATAAATGCAAAAACAACAGTTGATGGACAGAATACAGAACAATGTCATACATTCACCCAAGTACAGAGATCCGGGTCTGCACCTGATGCGGGACTGTTGGGGTGTGTGCCTGTTGTGTCATCACCAGTTCCCATTAACCCTAGTACAGGAAAGTCATTTCGAATTTCCAAAAAGTGGAAGGGCACCCCTCAAACCTCTCCCACACACACTGTGTCACAGGTCTGCATGACTCCACCTCCACGTGCCACTAAACCACCTGGTCTAAACAGCCCTCCAGCTTGCCAAACCACTGATAGCTGTACATCACCTGGCCCTCTGTCTCCCCAGTCAAGTGGGCCTGCTGTCCCCCACACACAGCCAGCTCCCAGTCCACCTGACAGCCTAATGTGAGTGGCAGTCCCCCTCATACACTGGTCTCTCATACAGGTGTGCTAGTCCTGACCATTGTTTGCCACATGGGTGTGTTGCTGGCCATGAAAGGGTGCAGTCATACAGACTCAATGTGCAGCTTCTCATGTCCTGACTCTGCACTTCTCCCTTGCCACTGGGCTTGTCGTTCACTACTGCTCTCCCCTTGCCTGTTCAGCCTCTCATGTACTTGATGTTCACCCTGAACTGGACACTGGCCCTGTTGCTCTGCTGTGTTGGACTCTCCCCTTTGCCATGGACACTGGCCCTGTTGCTCTGCTTTGTTGTGCTCTCCCCTGTGCAGCCTCTCATGTACTTGATGTGCACCCTGAACTAGACACTGGTCTTGTTGCTCTGCTGTGTTGGACTCTCCCCTGTGCCATGGACAATGGCCCTGTTGCTCTGCTGTGTTGGCTCTCCCCTGTGCAGCCTCTCATGTGCACCCTAAACAGGACATTGGCCCTGTTGCTCTGCTGTGTTGGTCTCTCCCCTGTGCGATGGACACTGGCCCTGTTGCTCTGCTGTGTTGGGCTCTCCCCTGTGCAGTCTCTCATGTACTTGATGTGTAATCTACACTGGACACTGGCCCTGTTGCTCTGCTGTGTTAGACTCTCCCCTGTGCCATGGACACTGGCCTTCCAGTTTGTAGTTAGCCTGTGCAGATTATCTTGCATATGATCAGCTTTTTCTGCCTTGCTCTTGTCTACTGTTGTTCTACTATCACATCTGTGCAATATGTGAATAAATACAGTTACTCCTGTGGTGCGTTGTGTCAGTGTACTTGCTGATGAAAGTTCTTTTGGTGTATGCATTTGGTTGCCTGTGCACCATGCTCTATGTGTCACTTCAACATTGCCAAGTTCTTTGCTCGCATCGCATTTTTAAACCGGGGTGACAGTGTCTCCAGTCCATTGAGACAGTGATGCTCCTCTTATCTGTGATGGCTCTTTTGCCTGTCATGCAGTTCTCTTTTTAGTGGTTTGCTATTGTTGACTACACTGTTGCCATGTCAGGTTGGGGGACACTGCCACCACAGGGTGTGATGGTGTGCACAGGTTTGTACGCAGGCTGGGCAATGTCATGATGGATGTGTGTTATTCCTTTATGTGTGCCCAGCTGTGTATGTGTATGTATGTGTTGGCCCATAGTCTTGGTCCCATGGCCTCCATGAGATGTGTGCTCTTGGGTAGTCAAGGGGTGTGCAGTGTGAAGGGTATGACTTTGTAGTGGGTGTGGATGTGTGTGTGCCCCTGGATTGTGATAGACACACATGTGTCACCCAGGAATCGTGTGCCTGTTGTTTGGATTGTCCTGCCCTGTGGATATGGTTGTATGCACATGTGTGAGTTGTCTGTTGTGCACTGTGCAGTGTGTGGGTGTGTCCATGTGGTTCTATCTGACTCCTCCTTGTTGTTTTAGTCACTTATAAGTGTGCAAAGTGTGTGACTTGAATGAATTAATTGCTACGCATTTATATAGCGCATGGCTACCCGTGATAATCACAGCACTTCAGATAAACCCAGTCAGTCCTCATCAGCTTATGAGAACAAATATGTTTTCAGCAGCTTTCTAAACTTCAGATGATTCGCTTCCAGCTGCAAGGAGTCGGGAAGCTGGTTCCAAAATGTTGCTGTTTGTAGGGAGAGTCGTCTGCCACCTGAGCGGGTTCTTTTTATCTTGGGTACCATAAGAAGATTTCTACTGCTGGACCTTAAGGTCCTCGGGGTCTGGTAGGGTTTGAACAGGGGTTGCAATATGATAGGTCCAGATGTTGTCATCGCTTTGTGTGCAATCGTCATTGCCTTGAACCATATCCTTTGTTGCACCGGTTCCCAATGCAATTGACGTACTGCCGCTTTAGGAGAGCTCCTCCGGGGCAAGTCCAGCAGCAGCCTAGCCGTGCAGTTTTGAACCGTTTTCAAGATCTTAATCGTTCCCTGTGGAGCCCCCAGGTAGATTGCATTTGCATAATCTAGCCGGGAAAAGATTAAAGCCTGCACCAAGATGCGCCTGGCTTTGAATGGGAGGAGCTTGAGAATCTTCCTTATCACTCTCATTAGAGCGTAGCAGGTGGCTGCTACCTTACGCGCTTGCACCCGAAAGCTAAGTGTGGGGTCCAACCAGACTCCCAAGCTTTTAATTTGCTCCTACGGCAGAGGGGGCTGGCCAAGATTATTAGGCCACCAGGCGTTAACTGACAAGGGGGGGTTGTATCCCAGCATCATAAAATCTATCTTTGTGCCATTCAGCTTCAAGAAAGAGGTATTCATCCAATTACACCCCTCCACTAGGCAGGAAGAAAGGTTTTCACTGGTGGATTCCTGGCCCGAGAGTGACATTATTAACTGGGTGTCGTCGGCATAGGTGACCAAATGTACTTCCCAGGGCAACACCACCTCAGCCAAAGGTCTCATGTAGATGTTAAACATGGTAGGGCTGAGGGAGGAGCCCTGGGGGACACCGCACTGCAGAGGGACTTGGGTTGAAATAGCATCCTCCTCAAAGACAGCAAAAGTTCTGCCAGTGATGAAGGAGTCCAGCCATCTGCGTGCCACACCATCCACGCCCACGTCGCTCAGTCTTTGTTTCAGTATGGAGTGATTGACAGTGTTGAAGGCTGCGCTCAGATCTAATAGCACAATAGCAGCACAACTACCTCCATCTACTAATTTCCTTGCTTCTTCGATCACTGCAATCAGGGCGGGTTCTGTACCCTCTTTCCACCTGAAGCCCGTCTGGGTAAGATGTTATTATTCTCCAAAAATGAGGATAGTCCGGTATTTTCATGTTTCTCCGCTACTTTACTTATTCCTAGTAGCAAGAAGATTGGCCGATACTTTGCCCAGTCTTCTGGGTCCAGGTTCGGTTTTATCAATAAGGCCTTCACTCTCGCTTGTTTCCAGGAGGGAGGGACAATACCTGCTACTAAGGAGGAGTTAATTAACTCCGTGATAACTGGGATCACTGTCTCTGATACCTTCATAAGGATGGTGGGGGGGGCAGGGTCGGCGGGGGAGCCAGACTTAATGCCACAAGGAGTTGCTGCACCATTTGATAGTCAAGGGGAGTAAACTCCTCGAGTCTGGCACTTCCTTCAGGCCGAGACAAAGGTGGTGGTGTATCGGTCTGTTGAAAAAGGGAGTAAATGTTTGCGACATCGCATCCTGTTCGTGCGAGGAGCGGGTCCCTAAGTGGACTCGGGGGGGGGGGAGGATAGTTAAAGTTTAAAAAAAAATGTAATTTCCCGCGGTGAATTTGCGGCTGAAGCTATCTTCCCTTGATAGTAGTTGGACTGCGTTGCTTTTATTTGGTTTTTATAAGTCCGGAGTGCGGCTCTATAGTGTTCTTTACTATCCACAGAGTAATCTTTCCTCCATTTCCTTTCCAGCTTTTTACAGTTTAGTTTCAGTGCCTTAAGTTCAGGAGTATACCAGGCTTTTTTGTTCATGCCATTATGATGACAGATTTCTACTTTAGGTAAAGCAGCGTCAAGCAAGGTCTCCAACCATTTGTTAACAAGGGAGTCTGCTACCTCTGGGTCTCTGCTATTGGCTGGTACTGTTTTATTCAGGTTCATGCTCCATTCCTCATTCGATAGCTTAGACCAGATACTTGCACATCAGTGTTGTGTTTGTTTGATCATCAATGTGTCTTGGGTGTGTTTGTGTAGACTCAGTAGCCCTGCTGCTCCACACTGCCATTGTGCTTGTGTTTCTCATGCATTGCAAGCACATGGTGCCTTTTATCCTCCTGTATGGCATGGGGTGTGTGATCCCCTATGTGTGCCACTTATGTCTACGCATTGTGGGTCTGCACTCACTTAATTTGTGTATGGTACACCCCTTACATGCTTACTACTGACATGCAGGTCCGTATACTTTGCTGTCACCTGTCCCTTAGTTTACATGTGTGTTTACCTCCACATCACTTCATTTGTGAGACTGAGCTTTGTGGTGCAGTTCTTGGACCAAGAGTGATGCTACACTCTGGATATTGCCCCAATGGTTTATGTGTGATGTTCTTGTGCTATTAGTCAGTGAGGATTGCTCATGTGCACTTCAGCTGTGTGTGCTACCCAGTGCCCTGGTCACAATGGTTGTGCTCTTGTTTCCATTAGTGGTGCATCTGTTGTTGTTGTGTTGGATGTATGGGGGTTGGCTATGGTATAGCTTCACTTCCTGGGTGTGCCTTTGTGTTTGTGCTGTGCTGATTTGTGTTGTGTGTGTTGATGTTGTGTCTGTGTGAGACTGTTGTGCCTGTTGTGCACACACTGCTTGTTGTGCATACAGTGCTGTTTGTATGTGGCCTTGGCACTGCCTGATGTGTATCCCCTGATGTCCTGTGGTGTTTGTTCATTTTTGATTTCATGTGCATCTGTGGTTGGTTTGATGTGGCAGTGTAGTTCTGTGCTGGTGCACTACTTGTGTGATTTGTGGTATGTTGTGTGTTTTTTGTTCCTGAGTGATGAGGTTGTGCACTCCTGTTGTGTGTGTGCTCCCATTGCCTTTCCTCAGTTTGGCTGACAGAGTATGTGTGTTTCTGATGGGGTTCTGTGTGTGTTCCTCCTGTGGTGTTTGTGTGTTGTCTTTGTGCAGATGTCTGTTCAGGCATCCCTGTGCGTGTGTTCTGTTTGTGGCTACACCCAGGGTGTGTGTTTGTTTGTGTGCGTATGTGCTGGCAAGTATTGGCAGCTTTCAGTGTGTGTGGCACTGGTGTTGTGTGTTCCTTGTCAGCCACTCCTGCAGTGGCGGTCTCCCTGGTTCTTTGTTCTGTGGTGCAGGGGTCGACTGTCCTTGCTTTGATGGTATGATTGATGCTTGTTGCTGTGCATGGGGGTACACAGGATGGGCACCTGGCCTGTGACTTGATGGGGTGTGTTGATGTGTGTTTGGGAGAGGTGTGTCCCTGTGATCTTTGTGCCCTCCCCATGCCTTGAAATGGCCCTGCCTTCTGCATTGTGGGCATGTGTTGACAGCTGCGGTGATGTGACTGGGCCTGGGACGTTGCTGCAAGTTCATGGTCGATGTGTGTCCCAGCTGCAGTGGGGTGACTTGGTGGCAGGTGGGTCATGTGTGGGTGCCCTTGTGGATGTGTTGTGACCCCCATCAGGGTGTCTGTAGTGGAATTGGACCCTGTGTCAGCCTATGTGTTGTGTATTGTTTTTGTGTAGTTGCGTACCATCTGCGTCGTCTGCGGCGGCCCATTTGATGATAGTAGTATAGCAGGTACAGCACCGGAAACACATATAGAGCTGGGTCCATGGCGGTCGTGACCGGGTGGCGTGGACCGGGTCTTTGCTATCGCGCTCCGCTGTCGAGTTTCCGCCGTCTCTGGTTGTGGGGTGTCTCCGCTGCGGTGCGTCTGCTTGTTTGGGCCATCCTCATTTGTGGAGTGGGGCGGACGTTATTCCACACGGCGGTGAGTCTCCATTGGCTCCCACAGGCGCAGTGGCGGGCACACTTTGATGGCGGTGCGCGTCGCTTCGTGGCGGAGGGGAACTGGCCTATGTTTTGCTATACTAATATGGTGGGCGTGAGAACCGCTGCTCATGGGTGGAAAAAGGCGTTTTCCGCCCTGCCAGCACAGCGGTGGTGCCACTGCCCGACATCCTAATGGACCCCTAAGTGTTTGAAATTGTTGAGAAGTGTGCAATATTGTAACATGACGAATTTTGGAATGCTTGTAATCTCGGAACCAAATGTTTTAAGATGGCCACTGTGTATTACATAGCATTCATTCTGTATTTACGTTTAGTCTGTCGCCCATGTCTACTTTCTAAATGCTTATTTTAACCAAAACAGATGATTCATCTACATCGTGAACAAGCGTGAAGCTTGAGTGACTTTACTCTTTGGAGTATATATATATAATTTTCTTAAGCCCAGAACCCTAAAATTACCCTGGGCACCTCAAAATCCAAACCCACCCTGAACCCTAAAAATACACCTGCACCCCAAAACCCAAACAAACCCTGAACCCAAAAATTATCCTGGGCACCCGAAAAGCGAAACCCACCCTGAACACTATAAAATACCCCAGCACCCCAGAACCCAAACCCACCCTGATTACTAAAAGTACCCCTGAACCCCAAAACCCAAATCTACCATGAACCGTAAAATTACCCTGGTTACCCCAAATCCACCTTGAACCCTAAAAATACCCCTACACCCCAAAACCCAAACCTACCTTGATTGCTAAAAATACCCTGCACCTCAAAACTACCCTAAACACTAAAATTAACCTTGGCATCCCAAACCCCAAACTCACCTGAACCCAAGAGGTGCAGCAACAGGCCGGAAAGGTGCAGAAAGAAGGAGCAAGGGTGCACAAAAGAGGCAAGAGATTTACAGAATAGGGAAGAGGGGTGCATAAAGAGGCAAGAGGGGTACAGAAAGAAGCAAATGAGGTGCAGAAAGAGACAACAGAAGTGCAGAAAGACTCAAGAGAAGTGCAGGAACAAAAAAAAGAAGTACCGAAAGAGGCAAAAGAATTTCTAAAAGCAACAGAGGTGTAGAAAGAAAAAAGAGAAGTGCAGAAAGAAACAAGTGAGGTGCAAAAAGAAGCAAGAGCAGTTCAGAAAGAACTAACAGAAGTGCAACAAGAGGCAAAACGGGTGCAGAAAGAGGTAGCAGAGGGGCAAAAAGAGGCAAGAAAGGTACAGAAAGAGGCAGGAGGGGTACAGAAAGAAGGAAGAGAAGTGGAGAAAGAGGCAAGAGAATTGCTGAAAGAAGCAACAGATATATAGAAAGAAGCAAGAGAAGTGCAGAATGAGGCAAGTAAGGTACAGAAAAAAGCAAGAGCAGTGCAGAAAGAACCAACAGAGGTGCAAAAAGCGGCAAGAGGGGTGCAGAAAAAGCTCGGAGAGGTGCACAAAGAGGCAAGACAAGTAAAGAAAGAGACTGGAGGGGTGCAGAAAGAAGGACGAGAAATGCAGAAAGAAGAAACAGGTGTCGAAAGAGGCGCGATGGGTGCAGAAAGAGCAAGAGAAGTGCAGAAAGAAGCAACGGAGGTACAAAAAGAGGCAAGAGAGGTACAGAAACAGGCAGGACAGGTGCAGAAAGAGGGAACAGGGATACAGAAAGACTCAGAGAGGTACAGAAAGAGAGAAAAGGGATGCAAAAATAGGCAAATGAGGTGCAGAAAGAGGCAACAGAGGTGCAGAAAAACGCAAGAGAGGTGCAGAAATAAGCAAGAGAAGTGCAGAAAGAGACAAAAGAATTGCTGAAAGAAGAAAGAGAGGTAGAGAAAGAAGCAAGAGAAGTGCAGAAAGAGGCAAGTTAAGTGCAGAAAATGACAGAAAAAGGGAAGAAGGGCACAGAAAAAAGCAAGAGAGGTGTAGAAAGAAGCAAGAGAAGTGCAGAAAAAAGACAGAGAGGTGCAGAAAGAAGGAAGACGAGTGCAGAAAGAGACAACAGGGGTGCAGAAAGAGACAACAGTGGTGCAGAAAGAAGCAAGAGAGGTGCAGAAAAAAGCAATAGAAGTGCAGAAAGAGGCAAATGAGGTGCAGAAGGAGGCAAGAGAACTACAGAAAGAGGCAAGAGAGTTGCAGAAACAGGCACAAGGGGTTCAGAAAAGATGGAACAGGTTAGCAGAGAGAGACAAGAGAGATCTATAAAGAGGGAAGAGGGGTGCAGAAAGAAGAGACTGAGGTTCAGATAGAGGCAAGAGAGGTGCAGAAATAGGCAATAGAAGTCCAGAAAGAGGCAAGTGAGCTGCAGAAGGAGACAAGAGAACTACAGAAAGAGGCAAGAGAGTTGCAGAAAAAGGCAAAAGGGGTGCTGAAGGAACCAACAGAGGTGCAAAAAGAGGCAAGAGCATGCAGAAAGAGGCAAGTGAAGTGCAGAAAGAAGACAGTGAGGTACAGAAAGAAGAATAAAGGTGCAGAAAGATGCAAGAGAAGAGGCAAGATAGACACAGAAAGAAGAGAGGTTTGTGCACCATTAGTACCAATTTAACAACCACATTTAGCAATATGTAACATGTGACCATTCCAGCTTTGCCAAGGGCCTTCCACCACGCTGTAACATGTGAAGCTGCATTTCTGGGAACATTTGAGCCATTTGAGCTAGTAACAAGGCTTTTTTGTTCAATTCTGCAGATTAGATAGCAGATGATGGAATATTTGGCAAATGCGGAAAATGTTTAATTATGTGACAATTGGTGCAGCCAAACAGTCACATAATTCCAGTGCCCTGCTCATACCTCTGACTAGGTCCAGAATTGCTCCTCAGTGGTTCCTTCTTGTTTTGTGTCTCATTGAGTTTATAGTTTAGCTGCTATGGAATTGAGGAAGACTAAACCTGAGGTTACCATTCGAAAACACAGACTAAAATACCACATAATTACTCTCCAAAACGCATAATCCCACTCCACATAATTACTATACACTAAATACCACATACTTTCTATTCACATAATTTCACTGCACAACATACTACATAATTCCACTACACACAACGTACATCCACTCTACACCAAAAAACATGAGTAAAATTATTTTACATTTACAACGCCAATAGCTATAACTCTCGCAAATGCGAAACCTATTACATTGCAAATGCTTCTAGAAGTCATATTTGCAGAGTGGTAGAGAAATGGTGCTGGGCCTCCGAACAGAGCTCAGGAACTCCACTGCGTAGAACTTACAGGAGGTATCAGGAGGGTTTCTTGGCCCCCAAAGTCCCTCAGGAGTAAAGTGGACTTCATTCCCTATCCCGTAGTCTGCCTGGAGGTGCATTTGCAGAGTAGTAGAGAAAGGGGGCATGGCCTCCGAATACGTCTTAGCAATCCTACTGTGTTGGACTTACTGGAGGTAACAAGAGGGGTAGTTGGCCCCCAAGGACATCCCTGGGGGCCAACTACCCCTCCTATTACCTCCAGCAAGTACCACACAGCAGGATTGCTAAGTTCTCATAACAGGCCATTCCCCCTTTGCCCAATGCTCTGCAAATGCGCTCCCTGGTGCACTCTTGAATGGAAATTGAAGTCCCCTTTGCTACTGGGGCTCCTTAGGGGCCAACTAGTCTACCTCTTATTGCCAGTAAGCCCCACACAGTGGGATTGCTGACAGGTGGACACAGGCCACGTTCCTTTTCTCCACCACTCTGCAAACACACCTCCTAGCGCGCTCTTGGTTGGGGTATGAAGTCCTCTTTCCTCATGAGGGTTCCTGGATGGCCAACCAGCCCTCCTGTTACCTCCAGTAAGCCCAATTGAGCTGGTTTGGTGAGAGTGCTCAAAGGCCCCGTCCCCTTTTTACCCCACTCTGCAAACGGGGCTCCTGGCTAATTTATGCTCAGGGGATGAAGTCCACTTTTGTCCTGAGGTCCTCAGAACACAAGAGGACCTCATCCCCCCACCAGCAGTGCACCAAGAGGCACGTTTGCAGAGTGGTGTAAAAAGGGGCATGGACTCGGACTACCTCTCAGCAATTCCACTGTGTGGGGCTTACTGGAGGTACCTGGTGGGCTAGTTGGCCCCCAGGTACCCTCAGGAATGAACAGGACTTAATACCCTAACTTCGAATGTGCCAGGGGTTGAGTTAACAGAGTGGTGCAGGGCCTCCTGCAAGATGCGTGCTTTTCTTTTTTTTTATAATTAAATATTCAGGAGGAGGGCTGCATGGCCCCGTGGACCCCATCCCCCGGGGCCTGGCCAGCCTTTACATTTTTTTTTGTAATTGGAAGGGGCTGTGTAGCCCCACTTCTTAGGCCCGTTATGTTCCCGGGGACTCCATCCCCCAGGGCTGAACTTTTTTTTATTTATTATTTTGCTCGGTAGGGAGGCTGCCTGGTCCCCCTCCCCTGGGCCACTTCTGGCCCTGGGGACCCCCTGGGGCAGGCCCTCAAGTTGGGGATCTTGGGGGGAGCCCCAATGACCCCACGGTCCATGCCAACTCCCCACCTCCTACGGGAGCCGGCATTGATTTTGGGCAAGTGGAGTTGCTAACATGCACCTCCCCTTGCCCAAGAGCAATGCTGCTTTGCTTCTTGGAAGCAAGAGCAGATTTCCTGCTCTCGCTTCCAAGAAGTAAAACAGAGTTTGCTATGACAGGGCAGGAGCTGCTCTCCTCCTGCCATAGCAAAAGGCAATGTCCTGTGGTGGGCCACCCGGGACATTGCAGGAGCCGGCCTGGGGGGTGGCGGTCCCCAGGGCCATCGAGGGCTCCAGAAGTGGGGGGTCGCATGGCACCCCTCACAACTGTTTAAAGCCCCTACTTTCTTTTGACTCGGTTACCTAGTGACAAGATGGCCGCCAACACTTCCTGGTTTGGAGTGTTGGCAGCCAATGAAAATGAAGCTCACGCTTGGGAGGATTCGTGGCTCCTCCTCGGTGCTCAGATATAATTTTTTTTTTAATTTCTCAGGAACTACTGAACGGATTTACTCCATTTAAAAAAAGGCCGCTTTCTGAACCAAGAGGAACCTTTTTGCCAAATTTGGTGTAATTGGGAATCATAAATGGTTTTGCAAGGTATTCTGTATTTTGTAACATTACCTAACACAAATATCTAAATCTTGTGAAAATCTGTCCAAGTGAAAATCTGTCCTGTTTCTGGCTTGTCTTGTTTCTGACATAAAAGATTGAGACACGTCAGCAGGAGTATCTCAAACTTGTTTGAACTTGGGGAGTTGTAGACTCAACAAAAAAAAAAGCAGCTGGTTATGCAAAGGTAAATGGAGCAAATGATGGACGGAATGCTAAACAAGGCAAATATCCACCCCCACTCACAAAGATCTGGGTTTAATCCATTGCTTTTTTGCTGACTATGCCACCCCAGATTGGACCCCACCTTATGCAAATCAGTCTTGTTCCTCATGCGAACAGTCCAGCCCAAACTGCAAAGACAAGTTCTCCCTGGACCGGAATCAAGCATACTGGGATCGGATTCTGGGTATTTTTAGTATTGTTTCCTGCTCAAAACTGATTTTCATATGGCTGGGTCTCAACTGGGGTGGTGCAGTGGGCAAATGAACGATGATGGATCCAACCCAGTTCTAATAGTGACTGGGAGTGAGTGTCTGAAACCTTTCACCGCTCTGTCCATCATCTTATTGTGTTTGCTTTGTTTGCCCTATGTTGGCAGTTTATGCCCAGATGTGGGTCCCTTGCTCACTTTGCCACTGGATTCAAGCTAGCCTGGCGATGAAGGCGTTACCCCAAAACTAGTCCAAGGATGCTTGTTTCGGGTCCAGGGAAGACCTGGCTTGGCAGTTCAAGCTGGACTGTTCCCATGAACAACAGAGTCAAGACTGATTTGCTATTGGCTGAGTCTGAACTTTGTAGTGTAGTGAGAAAAAGAACGATGATGGATTCATCCTAGATCTAATAGTGACTGGGTTGTGTCTGAAAAGTTTCAGCGCTCCGCCGAGCACCTTATTGTGTTTGCTTTGTTCGCCCTTAGTTGTCATGGTATGCCCAGACGTGGGTCCCTTTCTCACTTTGCCACCAGATTCAAACTAGCCTAGGCTGATGTGGGGTGTTACCCCGAAACCAGTCCCAGGATTCTTGTTTCCAGTCCAGGCAAGACCTGGCTTGGCAATTCAAGCTGGAGTGGTACCATACCTTGATGTATATGGCTGGGTTTGAACTGGGGTGGCGAAGTGAGCAAATGAACGATGATGGATTCAACCCAGATATAATAGTGACTGGGGTGAATGTCTGAAAAGTTTCAGTGCTCTGTCCAACATCTTATTGTGTTTGCTTTGGTTATGCAAAGGTGGCACTAGATTCCTCCCTCCCTATCTCTCCTAGTTCGAAAAATCCTCTAAAAATAATACCTACCTATAGCGTACTCACAACCCCAACTACCCAATCGTTCCTTACAATATTAGGAAACATGAAGAGCAAATAAAGTTGCCAGGTTTAGTAGTTGATAGCACAGCAACATAAGAAGTAGGGGTGGGTATAACTTGGGTAATTCAGTGTAGCTTTATCATGCAGCGTTACATTAAAAGTTCAACGATATCATTGATAATTAGGCAAGAAGAGTAATTGTGTGTACAACGAAATTGCATCCTTGCGTCCAAATAGGCGTAGGAATTTTGTGACAAGAAAAAGTGCTACGTATATGCAACAGCACACAAATAGTGAATTTGAGAAGCTGCTTGCGTTCGCTAAATGTATCTTATGGTAGGATTTTCTCACAGTTTACTCTCCACACTTAGCACACATTTTTTAATCTCATAACAGGCTCAAGAATGCCTTTTGCGCTAAGAGATAGCACTACTCCCCACAGAACATAAATAGCGAGTGCGAGCAGCCATTCATGCTCACTAAATGTGTTCTAGGGGTAGGATTTTCCCCAAACGTACTCCTATATTTAGTACTATTTTCTTAGTGCAAAATGAACTCTCATGTCCAAAATGGATCAATGCAACAGAACATGATATGAGAACACCGTGGGTGCCCCTGCTTGCTATATGTGCCCTTGCAGTAAAATTTGTTTTCCCCAAATTACTCTTAATGATGCATACAGGAGTAATCGTGTGATTATCAGTAATTACACATCAAAGAGTAAAGCAGAATTACTGAAATTACTTTTGGTTGGTTTCCCCATAATTCAAATGAAGCCCAGGCCTAATAATATGTTACAGGTCTTTCTAAGTGGCTAGATACTCAATGTACAAATCATTAATGAAGCTTTTAAGTATCTGCAATAAGATAGTCTGTATTTTCATACTGAAGTGCTGAGCTGTACCCATAAAATCAATAAAGTAAAAAATTAGCTGATTTACAGAATTTTTTTAATGTTCAGTCTGTATGATGAGAAGATTTGAGAGAATTGGACAATAGACTGTGCAGCTATCAGCCGCGGCCCGTGCAGGTAAGATCGGTGGGGCCGGATGCATGAGGGGGGGATTTCGAAGGATGATGACAAAGTAAAATTAAATAAATAATTAATTTGCCCTCATCATCGTCCGTCGAAACAACACCCTCACCCGGCCCCACTGTCTCACCGCTCTTACCTGCACGGGCCGCGGCTGGCAGCTATCACAGGCAGGGGTGTAGCACCGGTGGAGGTGTTTGTGGTGTGAAACCCCCTCACATAAATGCATTTTCGGCTTGAGAGTTGGGTCTCCTATACCTGTGTTGGTATTTCTGGTCATACTCGTTTGACTAATAGGTGCTAATTTGTAAGTTATTTTTTATATCAGAAACTTGGACAGAGGCCAACCTAATGTAAATCCCAAACCTTGTTTATTCCTCCACCCTTTGGGGTGCTGGTTTTAGTTGAGAAGTTTGCAAATCAAATCCCCTAATCTCAGTGACTCAATTAAGCCCCTGACCACAGTATGTTTTTTGGTCCTTTGCAAAGCCAGATTAAGAAGCCAGGAATGCTAGCTTTAACCTAAAAATAAATGAGTCCATTTGATTAGAGTAATAATAAGTTGTTTCTTGAATTAGGACATATGCTTCTTATTCCCTGCTCCAAACATAGAAATCTGCGTCTTCCATTGTTCTGCATAATTGATTTAGAATAAGAAAGCCAAAGTGGAATAACAATTATGTGATAACGTATATGTAGGTTTAAAAAGTAAACTGTAATAAAGCAGGAGCAGATATACAGAGGACTTTAAACATGTCTCCTACTTTACGAAAGCAGAAATATAATAAAATATCACACCTATTTTTGTTCTGCTATGTCTTTCCCTCTATGAATATTCCTTTACAGGTATAAGTGGTGCCCACTATTTAATGGGGGTGGCGGGGCAGAGTGGCAGCCTCCAGAACTCCCAGGGCAGGAAGCACACAGACTCCCAGACTCCCCTAGCCAATCATGATGCTGCCTTACAGCTGTGTTGTGATTGGTCTGAGCGCTGTAGTTCGGCACTCAGAGAGGGAGTGGGAGCCTGTCCATGATCTCCACCCAGACTGTGCATTACAGCTGACTGGAGAACTTGCAAAGTGTGCTTGACTGTTTGTCTGGCCCAAGACAGCCAGTCAAACCATCATACACCCATTAGAGTGTGCTCACCAGTTCCTCCCTCGGCCCCTGCTCTGCCCAGCCCAGCCCTGCACCTAAGCTGTAACGGAAAACTAAAAAGATAATAACATTGGTTATTTTTATTTTAGTATTCCTTTTTAAACTGCTCGCAGAACAGTGGGACTATGCTCCTCTGCCTTAGTGGAGGAGGCGCCCCAGATATGCATTTGTAACAGGCATAACTAGCTAGAGAGCAACAGAACACTGAACAAGGACAGGAACCTGCAAATATGTGAACCTTAAATAGCTGATTAAAAAGCAAACAAGTAAAAATGTCTCGCCTCATGTGATTGCCTGCAAAAGCCTTCAGCACTCTGACATTCTAAGGACCTTGCCGACATTAAATGATCCATCCACAGACAGTAAAGAAAATGGAAGAAAAACAATACTTCAGATGACCTCATGGTACTGAAGTCCCGCCGTGCAACACACATCATATCGGCCAAAGTAAAGTACTATGCTAGCACGATCAATGAAGCTACAAACAGAAGCACAACGCTTTTCAAGACAATAGAACTCTGCATCACCCCCTGCCAGACCCATCTCTTACTCACTCTCAGTGAAACAATAGAGAAGGTACAACAGCATATCAGCAACACTAAGCCTACTTATTCTCTTATTCCCTCCCCTTCCTTTAGGATCCCATGATGTTCAGACTTCAAGGCACCATCTCTTCCAAAAACCACTTCTTATGAAGATGATGTCCTACCCTTGTCCTTAATCAAAGCTCTCTCTGTAAGGCTCCTCACCCCTACCTCACCTGTCAATGCCTTCCTTGTATAAGGCATCTTCCCAGAGCTCTCAAGATATGTAGATCCTTCCTCCTCTAAAGAAACTTACACAAGACCTTGATGACTTTACAAATTACCCACCTATCACTCACCTACCATTCATCAGCAAGATCATCGTAAAAGCAGTCTATCATCAACTCTAAGGTCATAGTAATGCTAAATATTTCCTGAATGACTACCATTCTGTCTTCAAACCATGCTGCAGCATGGAGACTGCTATCTTCTACATCATATATGATACCTATCTGAAAACAGATGAAGATGGCCCTGCCTCCTGATATTGCTGGACAACTCCGTTGCCTTCGACACAGTTAACCATCCCACTCTCATATTCACACTACAGTCTTGAATGGAATTCACTGGTAATGCCCTTCCCTGGTTCTCCTTCTACCTTTCCAACTGAAATCAGTTCGTTCACATGGGCACCTCGAGGTTCCATAGGATCCATATTACCTGCAGAATCACCAGTGTTGCATACTGTCCCGTCCCGTGTCATCTTAAACCTCTTTGTGCTGTACTCACAGACAACAGCAGAAGGTATCACCAATCTCTATTTTGAAACCTCCCCTGCTTCAGATACCCAGTGCCTCAAACACTGCCTGCACATCGTCCAGATCTGAATGGCCAGTGCCTACCTGAAGCTCAACCAAACCAAAAATAGAATTCTTATTTCTCAAGAACAGCAAACAAGAAGCATTACAGACGTGGTTCAAAGACATGAACCTTTTTAATAGTATATTTTTTTGGCATTTTGTTCATAATAACCTTAACAGTAACCATACACTGTCCAGAAGATCAAAACACAATACAGCCTTGGGCCCTTCTGTCCAGATGAAACAAAAGCAACAGAATGAAATGGGATACACCCTTTCTACCCTGTCTGAATGTCAATACCAGCCATTGCCCCAACTCCTAAGGTGCCTGTACCCCGTCCTCCCAGGCTCCCCAGTTTGTTCCATCGACCTCTGTATTCTAATCAATAGGCAGAGGGTGGTCCGTTAAGGCTTTAAGTGCAATGCTACGGTGGCGGACCCAATATCCCCAAATCCTCCCATGCTTTTGGGGATAGACACAGCAGCATAAATTGTCCTTTTGAGGGCAAGACATCTATTTAGAGCTGCATTCCACTCCTCTACCCTCAGGGCACCACTGACTTGCCCAGCCAGGGTATACCTCTTTTGGCAACCACCAGCCCTATCCACAGGAGGGATATATATATGTTGAGCTGTTTATCTCTGTTGTCCTCAATTTCGTCTGAACTATGTAGCAAAGCATGTCTAGGGTCATGGGTCATTGCCCAATCCAGAACTCTTCCTAAATATGTTAGCACTGCCCGCCAGAAGGATTGTAGGGCTGGGCAGCCCCAAACTGTGTGTATAAAATCTCCACAGTGCGCAGAGCAGCACAGATACATAGGTGAGGTGATCACACCCATATGCCATAGTTTAGAGCACATCAAGTATACTCAATGCAGATATTTGAACTGTATGACATGAAATTGTGCAGCAGTAGCTGCAAAACAAGGGGAGTTTAGAGCTTCCGGCCAATCGTCGTGTCAATCTAGTGGCAGTTCCTCACCCAGGTAGCTTTTGGTCAGGGAAGGACTCTGGCGTGTTTATACCCAATTAATTAAATATATAGGAAAGTTTATGGCGTACGGGAGCAGTGAGCAGCACCTGTGCCTCCATGGGGCTGAATTCTGGAAACTCCATCAGTGTAGATGTATAAGGCAAGAGTGAACGTCTGAGTTGCAATTACCGGAAAAATGTGGTTTTATGAAGTTCAAACTAAGCCTGCAAGCTTTAGAAGGGCATAGCGATTTTCCCGTCCCCTCGTCCCCCCATCGTGAAGATACTGATAAGGTCCCACTCTCTGAAGCCTGTCACCTGTGAAAGCTAGCATCAATTTCACAATGGGTTCGACCCAGTGAGGCACTTGTGCTAGCCTAGATCACACAGTATATCTCTCCAGGCTGGGAAGACTACTCTTGTTGCCGGGGAAGCATTGGAGGGAGAGGCTCCCCTTATAGATTGTGGGCGATTTAGGTCCTCTTCGTAGACCACCTCTCTGAAGCATACGCCAGAGTATATCTGGCACCAAACCACCACTCATACAGCACATTCAGATGTGCAG
The DNA here is from genome assembly GCF_964263255.1 of Lissotriton vulgaris. Lineage (NCBI taxonomy): Eukaryota > Metazoa > Chordata > Amphibia > Caudata > Salamandridae > Lissotriton > Lissotriton vulgaris. Next base: position 1,579 of record NW_028244229.1, on the reverse strand, counting down.
CTCTATAATACATATGAGTATCTGGTGTGGCCAAGCCGCCGTCAAAAGGCGACTTGTGGCATTTAGTGAGTGCAATTCTAGGAGGTCACCAGTTCCAAAGAAACTACCTCATTGCCACATTCAAACTTGTGGAACAAGTATAGGGAATAGGATGGGCTAGTTTTGTAACTGATATGATAGGCAAGGGAGTCAAACCATCTCTAAATTGCTGATCTTCCTAACAGTGGAAATGGAAACGTTGGGCCAAAATTCTTTATGTAATTTATGGAGGAGAGGTTGTGTCTCCTTCCAGGCTTTCCAACTTCCGCTGTAAAATACACTCTCAGATAATGGAAGCCTTCTGTTTATATCTTGAAATCTGAATCTCAGGTAGGTGGCTTGAATCAACCACCTATCAGAAATAAAGAGGATTTGGTCACTCTAATTTGCAATCCAGCGCATTCTCCGAAAATCTGCAGGATTTAGAGTCTGCACGGGCCAAACTGGGATGAGTCAAACAAATAAATGAACACATCATCTGCGTGTAGGGAAACATCATCTGAGATATCTAGACCCCACTCAAGGCAGCTCATCTGTGTGTTTACTCAGATCCACTCCACCAAAGGCTCAATACCCATTGCAAAAAATAGCAGGGAGAGGGGGCATCCCTGCTGCGTGCTTCTTTGTATGGGAAGGGCTGAAGGCATTGAATTCCAAACTCTGGTGTGAGCCATGAGGTTTGTATAGAGTAATTTACCTAGACTGATGTTTCTTGGTCCAAAGTTCATTTTATTATTATTATTATTATTATTAAAAGGCTCTTCTATAGCGCATGGCTACTCGGAAGCATCCCAGTGCTTAGGACTAACCTGAAGGAGATGGATTACAAAGATGCAGTGGTCTGTGTTATCTAGTTTTTCGGGACAGGAAAGTTTTTAGCTTTTTTCGAAAAGCGAGTAGGTTAGGTTCTTGACGAAGGGATGGAGGAAGAGCATTCCATAACCTAGCCGCATTATGCGAAAAAAGAGGACCCCCTGTGCGGGCCCTGTTGATCCTGGGAGTTACCAGAAGGTTTTGTTGATTCGAACGAAGATTCCTAGGGGATTTGTATGGCCTAATCATGTCATTTAAAATGGGGGGGCCTCTCCCGTAGAGTGTTTTATGGACCGTGCAAAGTGTTTTGAAGTGAACCGGCTCCTTTATGGGGAGCCAGTGCAAGGTGCAAGGTGCAAGGATTGTAAAAAGATAATGTCACTCTACAGAATGGAAGGCTTTTTGGAAGTCAACTAGAAGCAATGCCTTCTCCCCCAGTATCATGTCCGCCAAGCCTAGGGCGTTCAATACTTTTGGGATATTGTGATGTGTAGCCTGGTCTGGCATAAATGCAGACTGATCTGGGTGGATCAAGGTCTCACCACCATCAGCAGTCGGTTGACCAGGGTTTTTGCCTACATCTTTACTTCCACATTAAGGAGGGAAATATGGGCAATAGGAGGAACAGGTGGTCGTGGTAAATCCTGGCTTGGGTATCACCGCAATGTCAGCCAGGCATAGATCGGAAGACAGCTAACCAATCTTAAGTGCCTTGAGGAACATCTCT
>NW_028244228.1:0-52349 GCF_964263255.1 Lissotriton vulgaris | reverse complement strand
TTATTCGTCCTCTTTTATTGCCAATTAATTTTACGCAAGCAAGGCCAGCTTTATTATACCTGCACGTTTATCTACTCCTAATATCTGTTTTAATTATCATGGTTTGTAGCTGGTGTTACATTCTATTAGATGAGACGTTTTGATTTTGATGATCATGCATTATTTGTATTGCTTACTGGTCAGCTTGATGAATTGTTTGTTTTTACGTACTTTTATGATTTGCGTTGTTCGAATCTTATAAGGTGATTACTGACTGATTGCCTACTACGTTTGTTTTGGACCTGGCTTTCACGAAGATTTTCAAGACTTGTTTTGGTATACAAAGACCTACTGGACTGACACTGGTCAGGTCACCTCATCCCGTGAACAAGCCTTTGGAGGAGGTGAAACGCGTTGGGTCTGGCAGGAAAATAAAGCCGCTGTAAAGCTTTTTGAAAGAGATATACGAGTGAGTGCGTTCTCATTTCAGTTTGTAACTAACTGACTTTCGTGAATATATATTCACTGAAAAAACCATACGTTTCACACCAGTTATAGTTAGCTGGAAATTTTACTGATATAAAACCATTGAAATTCCAACGTTATAGTTAGTTGGACTCACTATAACAAGCGCGCCTGCAATGCACTGCTGATGACGTCACATATTACATCACTCATGACATCGTCAGTGACATCACTCATGACATCACTGATGACACCAGCCAGTGAATGTGTGTCTTTCTGAAAAATCAATATGTTTTATATATGTATTTGTAAAGGTTGATAGAAGAATAAATGGTTAAATAAGTGTGTAAATGGATGGTTTTTAAAAAAAATGATTGGTTAACTGCCTTATTAAGTGTATTTTAGTGAATACATATATTAGCGAGTAACTTTTAAATATTGAAATATATGTATCAGTATTTCACTTTGTGTATAAGTGGCTGCATGGGTTGGTGACTGACTCACTGTTTGTATGTGTTTTGAAGACAGCATATGTGCAGGACTGTATGGGTGGATGAGTGTGTGTATATGTGTGTGTTAATGAGTGAATGACTGTCTCACTAGTGTCTTTATTAGTAACGACATATATTTTAATCTAGTGTATGTGAGTATTGATGTATATAAGTGAGTATATGTGAGAGTAAGAGATTGTAAGAGTTCCTGTTTAAATAAGTCAGTGTTTCTAAAAGTGATTTTTTAAGAGAGTAAGTATATGTAAGTTTCCTTAGAAGTAAGGTGGTAGTGTGTGTACAGTTGTATATGCAAATAAATGGATGTTCAATAGTTTATTTGCATGTGTGAGTATGTGTGTGAGTAACTTTTGGATGGCTGTCTGTGTGTAACAGGATGTATAGGTGTATCAATACATATGATGAGTGAGTATATGTATGAGTGACTATATAGAACTGTTGGTGAATGAGTGGATGTGTATATAGATGGTGTTATTACTAAATTGGTTGTTGTAACTGGTATGGTATCTCCATTTTTTTGAAAATGTTAGTTTCTATTTTTGAATATGTGTTTCAAGGGTTACATTACACTGAAAGGAGGTCTGTCACTCTGTCACAAGGATGGTGTCATCAGTGATGTCATGAGTGATGTGTCATGAGTGATGTAATATGTGACGTCATCAGCAGTGCATTGCAGGCGCGCAAGTTATAGTGAGTCCAACTAACTATAACGTGGGAATTCAATGGTTTTATGTCAGTAAAATTTCCAGCTAACTATAACTGGTGTGAAACCTATGGTTTTTTCAGTGAATTTAATTGGTTTTTTAAATGCTAATTCCTAACTATAACTGGCGTGAAACCTGTTTTTTTCAGTGAATTTCATAGGTTTTTTAAAGGCTAATTCCTAACTATGTATAGGGCCTCAAACCTATGAAATGTAATATTTTTTATAATGAATCCTATATTGTACATTTGTATAATCCTTTTTTTTTTTGCCCTGGTGCGCTCCCGGTGCGCGCCCCGGGGCGTGTAGCGTAAGCGCGTCTGGTCATGTGACCTAAAAATAACACTTTTTATTGGGTCAGGACAGTTTTGGTTTCCAAATGATGAAAGCCCTGGTCATGTGACCTTAAAATAACTCTTTTCATTGGTTGTTATCAGTTTTTTTTACAACTAATGAAAACCCCACCCATTTCCTTCATTTCTTCTTTCACTTTGGAGACAGCAGGACCTGTTTTTTTCTGTCCTATCATTTTGTGGAAAGAATGGCAGCTAGACCATCCAGCAGTAGTGAGGACTCAGATGGCTTCATTCAGGAAGAGCCTCCTCAGCCCAAGATCATGGAGCATTTTATTTGGAAATTTCTTTCAATACCTGAAAGATTAAAAAAGGTGAATGCTCCCAATGTAGAATGCAAAATCTGCCAAACTGTGCTTTCCCGAGGAGACCCAAAAAGGAAGTGCAGTTTTGGCAATTCGACAATGATTCGCCACGTCCAACGCAGGCACCCCCAGAACTATGCCCGGGAGAGTGTCCGAGACCTGGCACGTAATCCCCCAAGGGATGGTGCCTCTACATCTCCAGGAGGAGCCACAACATCAGGGAGAGGACGTGCAGCGGAATTGGAGATGATTCCGAACATTCAACCTGTTTTTAGTGACATTACTATAAAGTGCAAGCAATGCGATGAACTGCTTTGCTATGGTGAGCAGAGCATCAAGCTCATTGCACGCAAGAGGCAAGAACACCGCTGCCTTCCCCAGCCCTAATTTGTCCCCTTTTTTTTGCTCCTGTTGGGCAGTTTTGCATTCCATGTTTTTGTTTTTGTTCTGAAAAAAACATGAAAAAAACCAGTTCTTTTTAGAACTACCTCCAGTTCTCAAAAAAGAGCTATATTCTTATCAAATTCAAAATGAGTAACTGAAGTGGAGTGCAGTGAGAGAGGAGAGGAAATGAAAATGAGTGAGAAAGCAAAGAAAGGGACTAGAGGGGAAGGGAAGTGAAGTAGGGGGACTGAAAGAAGGTGAGTGTGGGGAATGAGAGTGAGGAGAAGTAGAGTGAACATGGGGAATGTGGATAAGTGAAGAAAATGTAGTAAAAGAACGGTGGTGTGGAAGGTTAAGAAAAGACTGACGCAAGCCCTTTCACATTATACCTGCGCCAGGTGTAATGTATGCAAAGGGGGCGTATTGATGCAAGAAAGGGTCGTAGAAGTGACGCAGTGAAATCTATGAGATTTCACTGCTTCACTTTTAGGACACCATTGCGTCAAAATCTTGCGCCTGCCTCACAGCAGGCGTAAGACTGACGCAGGCCCTTTCACATGGGGCTGGCCCATGTGAAAGGATGCATTGCTGGAGTTGCATCACTTTTGTGACACACTCCAGCAATGCATCACTACCTCTAAGCACTTTTAAATTATTATTTTACTGTTTCACTGGGTTTTTAACATGGTACGCTCCCCAGTCCGCTCCCCGGTGCGCGTACCGGGCGCTCCCCCCGCGCAAATCAAAAAAATATATAATTTTTTTTTTTTTGCCCCGCGGGGATCTTTTATGGCCCCCACATCAAACCTAGGGGATCAGGGGGGTCTACTCTGCCCCCTTATGGTCATTTCCCCCTTTGTTTCTCGATCTTACAGAGACACAAGATGGCGGCCGCTCCGGACTGTTTCGAATGTTTACAGACACCCGAGAGCCAATCAGCTTTCCGCGCGCAAGTCGCGTAGCGCGCCCGGAGCGCTCCCCGGTGCGCGTACCGGGGCGCGGCCATAGATATATATATTTTTTGGAACCTAAATTACTCAAAATCCACTGGAGCACATATCTTGAGACATAGCAAAGGCACATCGGGCTACCAGTACCTACAATTTTGCCAAGTTTGGTGGAAATCCATTCAGCCGTTCGGGCTAAAAGTGAAGTCGACCGCCCTATGGAAATTAACATGGGGAAAACACGTTTTGGGACCCCCCTTTTTATCTTGGCCCCCGCTTGAAGAATCCCCCCAAACTTTCAGGGAAGGACCGCAGCGCCGCGAGGCAAATTTGACGACATTTTCAGGCAGATTTCTCAACCGGCGCCAAAGTTATTCCTATAAAATGTTGAGATTTTGCATTGAAAAAAATCCTAACTATGACTACCTACTGGCGACCGCCAGTAGGTAATATATATATATATATATTCACTGAAAAAAACATAGGTTTTAGCCCATATATAGTTAAGGATTAGCATTTACAAAACCTTAATTTACTCGCACAAAACCATAGAAATTCGCATATATAGTTAGATGCAATAACTATATATCGCGCACCCGCAATCCACTGCTGATCATGTCACATATTACATCATTCATGACATGGTCAGTGACATCGCTGATGACATCACTGATGACATCTCAAATGACATCACTGATGACATCACTGATGACAACATCCAGTGACTGTATGTTTCTGTAAAGTTAAAATATGTCTTACATATTGAAGAATGAGTGGATGTATAAGTGTCTGGATGAAGGATTTAGTAGGTGCATGACTGACTGTATGAGTGAGTGATTAAATGTGTCTCACTGAGTGCATGGGTTAGTGACTAAACTGTCTTAATTTGTGCATTATTATGTATGTTGTTCTGTAAACTGCTGCATGTGTTGATCAGTAGCTATATGAGTAACTATATGGGTTATTGATTGGTTGCCCAAGTATTTGTATGGGAGACTGAGTGTGTGTGTGGGTGGCTGGGAGGTGTATGACTCTGTGCATAGATGTGTGAGCAGTTGATTCACTAGATGTATGGGTTCATAAGTGCATGTGGAAACAGCTGTATGGGCGGTTGACTGTGTGCATGAGTGAATTGGTGAGTGAATGGATATCTCAGTGCTACATGTCAAAGTAAGTACATATGTAAAACACAGTACATGTGAGAGTTGACATATATAAATAACTGTGTATAAGAGCCATTGAATGTGTGAGTGGCTGTATGGATCATTGTGAATTTGTATCAGGGATTGTATAAGAGAGTAAATATGTGTTAGTATATGTTTGAAAAAGTAAGGTGTGTATAACTGTATAGTTGAGGAAATGGAGGTGTGATTGATTCTTTGCATGACTGACTAGGTGTGTGAGTAACTCCATGGATGAGTGACAGTCTTTGAGTGTCTGTTTACATTGAGTGTATCTAAGGTTATATTAGAGTCTGAAGAGGTTCATCGTATTATCACATGAATGATGTCATCAGTGATGTGATCAGTAATGTCAAATGAGATGTCATCAGTGATGTCATTTGAGTTGTCATCACTGATGTCATCAGTGATGTCATTTGAGATGTCATCAGTGATGTCATCAGTGATGTCACTGACCATGTCATGAATGATGTAATATGTGACATGATCAGCAGTGGATTGCGGGTGCGCGATATATAGTTATTGCATCTAACTATATATGCGAATTTCTATGGTTTTGTGCGAGTAAATTAAGGTTTTGTAAATGCTAATCCCTAACTATATATGGGCTAAAACCTATGGTTTTTTCAGTGAATTTCAATGGTTTTTTAATAGCAAATATCAAAAGCTGTCAAATGTCAAGTACGTGATAGGTAAAAACATTTTCGTGTTTATGCACGCTGATGTGCTTTGAACGCTGCCCCCCCCCTCTTTTCTCTTAGAAGTACTCTCTCTTTGCAGATAGTGAAGGGTAGTTAACGCAGGCCTTTGCCCCGTTGTAATCCGTCGTGCCTGCTTGTCTCTCCATTTGATTGATTGTTATCCAAGCATTTACTATTTTAGAATTGATTCTCTTTTGGTTCATTCTCTATTTACTAACAAGCACAAAGTCGCAATACTCTGTTTAGTCTTTGCAGATAGTGAAAAATCGTGTAAAAAAAAAAAAGAATCGAGCAAAATCAGTAGGCCACTAATGGGATCTCTTTTTGACCTCGCTAAAATAGAAACATTAGGAACAACCCTTCATGAGAAATACGAAACTAGTGAGATGAACTGAGCTCCACACCATGATGGCTGCAAGACAGCTTGGCTCCGCCACCCACCCCGCCCAAAATAACGATAAACTCTATGCAAATATTATAAATATATACAACACACCAGCAAAGTAACAGGGTAAAACATTTTATTAAATAACTATTTACATAACTATTTTATACTTTTTGTTGCCTGATCCGGCTAGCTCAATCGATCGAGCATGAAACTCATGCACTCTGATAGCAAGCGTTGCTGCTGTTGCTATGCAAACAAAAACTGGTTTTCAGTTTGTACATTCTTCAAGATTTTTCATCCAAGGCTGGTTTAGAGTTTGTAGAACGATGGCTTCATATTTTCAACATACGGTGTGGTGGCGCGGACTGGGAGGGTGCGCTTGACTCCTGCCCCCTCCTCAAGTCGTGTTGCCCTGGCATGGCCTAAGATCGCCCCTGACATAGGCGGCCGGCTCCCGGGGTCCGGCGGAACTTTTTGCCTTTTGATGACTCTTCCATTCTGGACCTTATCCCACAATCCGTTTGACCTGAAGACAAGCTGTAGTGGGGCGCCCCTTTACCGTTTCAGTTGCCATTCCGCCCGCTTTTGCTACACTGTGCCTCTTCCGCCATTCAGCTGTTTACCGCCCGCTCTTGTGACTACAGCGTCTCGCTCACCATGTAGTTGAGTTGCTCCCGCTCTTGCGATGCAGCTATAGGCGGCTGCCACAGGACTCTCAAAATGGCGGCCAGCTCTTCAGATTTGGGCGTGGTCCACTAAAATGGCCATGGAACACCTTGGAACTCGGACGCTTGTCTGCTAGGGCTTGGGCCCCATTCTCGAAAGCGTCCACTGAGCCTTGAAGATTCTACAAAAGTCTTGGGGGCACCCGACTCCCGCAGGCTTCTGGTGGGGAGCGGCTGCCATGATTGCTCGTGGAATGGCCACGACTGAGATACGAGATGGTGGTGCTCTCATGCTAACGCCAGCTTCAGTCTGAAACATCCAGAAACAGTGTAGACTACCAATTCGATCAGTTCCAGTAGCGCCCCAACGTGACCCGGTAGGGAAGAACTTGCCCTCCCCTTTTTGACTGATGGTTCTTGTTGCCTGTCCCTTCTGTTGTCATTTAACAGAACTTTTTAGACTGCTGAAAGGGGTTGTGTTCTGACCGCTGGTTGGTGGAGACATTTTGACTATATTCTGGACCTACGTTGTCGCGTAATGCGTTATATGACACGCCGCGTTAGCGCACCCGGAAGTGCTCCGGTGCACGAAGCGCAGCTTCCCGGAAGCGATCCGGGGCGCGGCGCGCAGCGCGTAACGTAAGTATAACAGGTCATGTGACTTGTTAATAAAACTTTTCATTGGTTCATTTTACTTTTGTTATTCTAATGATGAAAGGCTTGGTCATATGACCTAAAAATTACGCTTTTTATTGCTTTCGAACATTAATTTTTCTTAAACATATATGTTATAATGTTCCAGGCTAATGTACTTTCCCGGAAAATTTACAACTGTCCTGCAAGTAAAATATATTCCTTTTTCTAGAAAAAGGGCGTTTCTTCGTCCCATGACGGAGCCGTTGAGCAAAAGATGCTCGGCCTGCTGTCTTAGTCACCGATATGCCTGAATATCAGATTCTTATCGATCACTTTATGTTGCAGGAGTAAAAAACACAACAGCCCTTGACCATTTATCTTTACTGCGTTCCTGCGTATTATACCTTTTATCCGTCATGTAATTGGACTGCTTTATTTCACTTGCCTTTTACTGATTCGAAAACAGTGACTAAAATTAAAAACTTTACCAATGTAAATACTACTACCATGTTTTGTTTTAAAAACCTTTATTGTGAAAATGTCAGTATACAAATACGGGCCTATAACCACGTGGGCCGGCCACGGAGCAAACTGGAATCGTATATGATAAGGAGACATTTACACTGTAGAGGAACGCAACGAGCGGGCCATTAGGTTGCAAGAACTAAGGTGTCTAACAGTTGCGGAATCGGTGGACGTACATTTTGTAATTAAAATACGACAGGGCCACTTACAATAAAATTATCTAGATATACATTGGCGGGCAAGTACCATGGGTGACGTTAATTCGAACTTTCAATAGTACAGTAATCAATAACACATCAGAACTTAATATCAATAGGGATGTCGAAATATTCAATCAATTCTCGTCCCCGCCCGCCATGTGCTTCAAAACTGCATACGTATCTCGTGATATCAAGGTTGTGCAACCAGTACACAACAAGGAGTTACGAGTCCCATTTATACCGGCGCCATTTTGGGCTTTGTCAGGCAGGTCCAGGATATAGTCAAAATGTCTCCACCAACCAGCGGTCGGACCAGAACCCCTTTCGGCAGTCAAAAAAGGTTCAGTTAAATGACAACAGAAGAGATAGGCAACAAGAACCAACAGTCAAAAGAGGGGAGGGCAAGATCTGAAGCCATTGTTCTACAAACTCTCAACCAGCCTTGGATGGAAAAATCCTGAAGAATGTACAAACTGAAAACCAGTTTTTGTCTGTATAGCATCAGCAGCAACGCTTGAGTCAGCTTTGTGTGAAGCCGCCATTTTGATTCAATCAATAGCGTCCCCCTGCACACATTCAGGGACCTGGTCGTGTCTTCAGGTCAAACGGATTGTGGGACAAGATGCAGAAAGGAAAAGGAAAAAAGTTCCGCAATAGTGAAGCTGCAGCAGTTGCAAATAAGCTTCAGACAGTGTTACAAGCGCTGCTCAGAACTCTCAACTATGACACCACCTCCGTGCCATCCGGATCTTGGCGCCTTGTGCTGGTTCCGACCTATTCACACATTGGTCCGCTACTGACACCACCTCATAGGCCAACGGGACACCCCACGCCGACTTTCGGCGCGGCATTGTAGGATGGCCACACCAGTGCGGCAACTTGCTAGACACCACCTCAGTGCCATCCAGATCTCGGCGCGTTGTGCTTCCTTCAGCCTACTGTAGCCGCAAGTGCGGACGCAACTCAGCTGGATAGCGAGTGAAACACCAAGGGGCGCCCCACTGCAGCCGAGGAGCCTCCATCTTGGGGGCGACGCACAGCATCACATTGCTTTCCAATGCAGTCAGATCCTCAAACAGCCCCCACTGACTGACGCGACCTCACAGGCCAACGGGGCGCCCCACGCCGACTTTCTGCGCAGCATTGTAGGATGGCCACACCAGTGTGGCAACTTGCTGGACACCACCTCGGTGCCATCCGGATCTTGGCGTGTTGTGCTGCCTTCGGCCTATTCGCACATCGGTCCGCTACTGACGCCGCCTCACGTGCCAACGGATTTTCTACGCTTTTTATAGGAGCGCGTAACGTAAGCATAACAGGTCATGTGACTTCTTTATAAAACTTTTCATTGGTTCATTTTACTTTTGGTTTCCTAATGATGGAAGGCTTGATCATATGACCTAAAAAAAACACTTTTCATTGGATTAAAACATTTTTTTTTCCCAAACGATGAAAGCCCCACCTTGTTTCTAGATGTTTCAGACTGAAGCTGGCGTCGGCCTGAGAGCACCACCATCTCGTGGCTCCGTCGTGGTCATTCCGTGAGCAATCATGGCAGCCGCTCCCCACCGGAAGCCTGCAGGAGTCGGGGGCCCCCAAGACTTTTGTAAAATCTTCAAGGCTCAGGGGACGTCCGAGTTCCAAGGTGTCCCAGGGCCATTTTAGTGGACCAGGCCCAAATCCGAAGAGCCGTCCGCCATTTTAAGAGTCCTGTGGCAGCCGCCTATCACTGCACCGCAAGAGTGGGCGCAACTCAACTACATGGTGAGCGAGACGCTGTAGCCGTAAGAGCGGGGGATAAACAGCTGAATGGAGGATGAGGCACAGTGTAGCAAAAGCGGGCGGAATGGCAACTGAAACGGTAAACAGTACAGCAGACGAGGCCCATTCACCCCGCCTCTCCCCCCCCCCCCCCCGGGGCGCCCCACGCCGTTTTTCGGAGCAGCATTGTAGGATGCCAAAACCAGTGCGGCAACTTACTGGACATCACCTGGGTGCCATCCACATCTCAGCGCGTTCTGCTGCCTTGGGACTATTCGCACAACAGACCGCTACTGACGAGGCCTCCCCGCGCACCCCCCGGGACGACCCACGCCGTTTTTCGGAGCTGCATTGTAGGATACCAAAAACCAGTGCGGCACCCAGGTAACATCACCTGGGTGCCGTCCAGAACTCAGCACGTTGTGCTGCCTTGGGACTATTCGCACAAAACACAGCTACTGACCATTGTTGCTTCTTTTTTCAAAAAATTTTTTAAATGTATTTACTGTTTTTGTTGCGTTCTATATATTTATAAGTTATTAAAGTCTTATAATCCTACTACTTTGTTGGAGTGCTATATATTTTTAATGTGACACATAATTGTAAAAACTTTGATGTACAAAGAGGCATCCCTGGAATCTTCCGCTTCAGGCTCGGTCCCACACACCCTCACAGTGAGAATCCCCTCCCCAAGAACAATACAGGATGGTTATCAGATAGTAGGAACGCGTGTGGTGTGACGGATCTCATCGGGTGGGGGCCTTGATCTACTGTAACTCCTTTGAAGAGGGGTGATTCTCTACAGCTGGGGCCATAAACTACATCTGCAGGGCTAGGTGATAGCCTGGGACCGGCCTGGACAATCGGACAATCGGACAATCGGACACAGAGGAAGAGGAGTGGACGCACAGCCGCTGGAAGACATGTATCAACATATATGAGCCTCCTCAGCCACCCTCAGAAAACATAAGGAGTCAGAATATGTCTCCCGTACCCCCTTATACCTAGAGGAGTGTCAGAGGGTGCGGTAGTGAAGAGGGTGAAAGGGAGGTGTCGGACAGGCACAGGGTGTGATTCTCAGAGAAGAACAGCGCACATGGGAGGAGGTTTCTGGCCCATGCATGAGAGAGAGAGCGGGGGTGACCAGTGCGTGGGGGAGATGCTTGCGAGGGTGGGGAGCCATGCTGAGGATCGGCGGCGTGCAGAGAGTGGGTCTGGTCAAGGCATCTAAAATGGCTGCCGTGCTCAACAAAAGTGTGGCATTGCAAAAAAGGCAAGATAGCGCAGACAATATTTATCAATAAGGATTAATTTATAACAATTATTTTTAATAAAATATTCACTCGCAGTGACAAAATAGCGGTCAACAGTTCCTGATTTCCATCGAATCGAACGTTAACAGACGCGGGCGCAGCAAAAAAAAAACAAACGCTCACGCACAGCCGCTGGAAGACAAGCCGTGATAATTGAAGACATATGGGCTTTGGTGCGCGTACCAGACACCAATAGGCCATGGGTTGAGCTACGCGACCGCCCATGGCCTATTGCGTGTTCTGTTTTAAAAATACATGCACACAAAGCCCAATACAAATGGACCTAGGAAATAACCCGCACAAGCTGCGTGGAATTTCCAGGTCCATTTTTAAAACCCTGAGAAAAGGACTCTGGCTGCGCGAGCACTGCTGCAGTGTACGCTAGGCCGAGACCTAAAAATGGTTCAGCTGGAGTGGCAAAAGTTGATCTGTATATGTTGTATTCTAGGGTCTTTCCTGTTGCAGTTATAGGATCACCCACACAAGCATGGGACAGTTTTTATTTTATTTGGACATTGATGGGAATGCTTGTTGGTAGAAAATGTATTGATCCGTTCGGAATCTAGAACTTCCTCTCACAGAAATATGAAGGAAAAACACATTTTTCTGCCAAAGTTTGTGATTTGAAGAGCATTTTGGGTAAGAAAACATCATGGCTTCCACACAAGGCACACAACATGGACTCCTCTGGATGTATAGTTTTCATAAATGTCTGGGATTTGTGGGTTTTCCTGGGTGGCAGTCGAGCCCAGGCTAAAAATTCACAACCACCCACCTTGCAAAAAAGATTGATCTGTCCATGTTGTGTTCTTGGCCCTTTTCGGTGGCGAGCACTTGGCTCATCCTCACAAGTTGGTTAGGGTTTTTACCAGGACAAGAGTGAGAATGCTTGGTGGTAGGCAATTAGTGGAACCATGCAGAGTTCTGAACTGTCTTTCACAATGTGAACGAAATGCATGTTTTGTCAAAATTTGAAATTTGAACGACACTGTAAGAGTAATGGCATTCACATGAGCCAGGCAACCCTGGACTTTCTTGGGTGCCCATTTTTTAGAAATGTCTGAGTTTTAAAGCTTTCTTTGGGTGACAGCTAAAGCATAGGCACACAATCCACAGCTATTCACATTTGCAAAAAAGAACGAGGTTTCAGTTGGAAAATGTGACCTATCCATGTTGCGTATTTGGGCTTTGCCTATGGGGGGTACAAGGCTCACATACAGTAGTGGGGTGCTGTTTTTATCTGAACAAGTGTGGGAATGCTGGTTGGTAGAAAAGTTGGCGATGCTTACAGACTGGAACTTTCTATCACAGGAATTATAGGAAAATTTGAGTTTTTATGCCAAAGTTTCACGTTTGAAGGCATTGTGGGTAAGAAAATTTAGGGGGGTCAGTGGAAGTCAAAGAAAATCAGATTTGAATAGAAAAATTGTCTAAGTTGTGTTTTGTGGCTTTTTCTATTGCTGGTGCTGGGCCAGACCCACATAAGTGAGGTATCATTTGTATCAGGATATGTATGGGAATGCTAGGTGGTAGGACATTTGTGGCTCCCTGCAGATTCCCGATTTTTCTCTATAGAGATATTAGGAAAGTGCTTGTTTTTTTCTGCAATGTTAAAGGTTTAAAGGACAATGTGGATAAGAAAAGACAGGGGCATTCAAACCAGTCAGACCACTCTGGACTTTCCTAGGTGTCTAGTTTTTAGAAGTGTCTGGGTTTTGTAGGTTCCTCTGAGTGGCAGACTAAGCCGGGCCCAAAATGCACTGTTACCAACATTACAGAAAAAAGAGTTCATTTTGAGTGGAAAAATATGGTTTGTCCAAGTTATGTGTTAGGGCCTTTTCTGGTGGGTGCTAGGCTCACATACAGCACAAGTGCTGTATCATTTTTACTGGGACATGAGTGAAAATGCTGAGTGGTAGAAAATGTGTGGATCTTTGCACATTTTGGAACTTGTTCTCACAGAGATGTAAGGAAAATGTATATTGTTTTGCTAAAGTTTGAGGTTTAAAGGGCTTTGTGGGTAAAAAAAAGGTAAGAGAATCCGTCCCAACCAGATCACCCTGGATTACCCTGGGTGTCCAGCTTTCACAAATATCTTGGTTTGATAGGTTTTCCTGGGTGGCAGATGAGTTCAGGCCCACAACTCTGGCTAAGCTACCAACATTGCAATACAACTTTAGATTTAAGTGGGAAAACGTGATGTGTCTATGCTGTGTTTTGGGTTATTTTTTGTTGTGGGACTCCCTCCCGTCCGACCTGCGCCTCACCCAAGACCACCTCTCCTTCAGGAAGAAGCTGAAGACCTGGCTGTTCGAGCAGTAGCGGCACCCCCCCCCCAAGCGCCTTGAGACCCTACGGGTATGTAGCGCGCTTTACAAGTGTCACTGATTGATTGACATTGTGCCACTCAAGTGAGGTATTGTTTTTATTGGGATGAGTGTGGGAATTCTGGATGACTGGAAATTCGGGGATCCCTGCAAATTCTGAAACTTTCCCCCACCAATATATGAGGAAAATGTGTGTTTTTTGTTAAAGTTTGAGATTATCAAGGGCTTCTGGTAAAAAAACATTCTGAGATCACATGTCACACCATTCTACCCTCCCCTGAGTGTCTAGTTTTCATATATGTTGAGTTTTTTAGCATTTCTTGGGTGGGGGTCAAGCCAGGGCACAAATCCTGCAGCTGCCAACATTGCAATGAAAAGGTCGGTTTCGATTGGTGAAATAGGATGTCTCCACGTTTAATTTTGGTGTGTTCTTTGTTGTGGGTGCTAGGTCCAGCCACATAAATGGGGCACCATTTTAACAAGACAAATGGGGGAGTGCTCAGTAAATTGCAGCTTTGTGGCTCTCTGCAGCTTTTGAAACTTTCTCAAACATGTCATTAAAATGTGTGATTCTAGCCAAATGTTTAGGTTTGCAAGGCCTTCTGGGTAGATAACATTGTGGAATGCACATGAGTTACACCACCCCGGACTTCCGTGGATGTCAAGGTTTAAAAAATGTCGATTTTGTATTTTTATCTAGGTGGCGGCTGAGCTAGTACCCAAATTCTGAAGCTTTCCACATCTAAATAAATGTGATTGATGTATCTGGGTGAAATGAGATGTCTCCATGTTGTGTTCTGGGGCTTTTTTGTGCCACAACTAGTAGGCCCAGCCACACAACCAGGATAACATTTCTATCGGGAGACTTGTGGAAACAGAAAATAGTAGAACATGTGTTACCATCAATTTAATTTTTGGCTTTCAAATGTAAGCTATTGTGGAGGAAAGAAGACATTTTGGAACATGCCTTCTGAATAACATGAAGGTCACCTCAAATTCAGAAGTGTGCAAATTACCACAGTTCCAAAACCTAGTATCTTGGGCATATTTCGGAAATATAAAGGTTTTCTTTAAACCCATTGTTACTTCCTTTACATTTTACTATATGAATTGCTGTATTCTCCGGGCACAATGAAAATCATTATAAACTGCATCTTAGTTGATGGCTCTGGGTATGATGATTTTCGGTAAACCTATAAACCCTGTACATCCTTGAGACCAGAACGGTCTATTGAGCATGATACTATATTGCTTTTGTAAATTGGCCATAGTGACAGCAAATTGCAGATGAAAATGTTGAAACCAATGGCTATAATTTCCTATTTCTTTCCATATTTGTTTATTTCAAAGATTAGTTTATATGGGAAAACAGTGACGCATCTACACAAATGACCATTGGCGAATTCAGAATTTTGCCTACATTTCAGAAATATATAGCTTTCCAGAATAACTCTTAGCTTTCACGCATTTTTCCACCACAAACTTCAAGTTGATTGAAACCAAAGAATCTTAGAATGTGGTACCTCTTGGAAAAATACAAAAATCGTGGTAAAAAAATCATATTTTTTTTATACAACTCTGGTTGTTTCTGAAAGCTGGGAAGATCTTAGCACAGCAAACCTTTTGTTTATGTCGTTTTTAGAAACAAACCTCAAAACTTAGCTATAGTTTTGCTATTTTTGTGGTAATTCTATAAACTTAAGAATTTCAGTGATGTTACAAAAAAAGGGACTTACATTTGCCCGCTATACCTTTAGTGGAAAAAACATTATAATGATTGAAGGACAAAATGCCCCAAACACCCCAAAAAAGGGCTTAGCATTAAGAAGGGGAAGGCGTCTAGCCAAGTGGTTAATTATTTGTCAATTTTGAAAGGCAGGAGGCCTAAGAGCATTGTCAAAGAGGATGACCTTAGGTTTCTGCCCTAGCAGGAGATAAGATACAGTTGAAGACGACTGGATGGAAGAATGTAGTGCCTCATGCAGTCAGTGACGTTCATTCGCAATTTTATAGCATGACCAGAGGCTGCTAATATGCTTCCAACTCTTGCTTTAGTAACATAGCAGCCAAGACAACAAGTAAACCACACTGCACAAGAAACTAAGGGCCAGATCTCGTTCAGAAAGCATACCGAACGATTCGGGTTCGGAATGCTTTCCATACTTTTCGGATTGGAGGAGTCTGACCAAACGAATACGATGCATTTGAAGGCATCCGGATACGATTTGGTCGGACTCCCATTGACTTCATTGGGAGCCTGCGTACCGAACACAAATTCAAGCTTGCATTGACAAAAGAGATGGTTGGGGATAATCGTGCACCCTGTGGAGGGCACCCCATGGTGCCTGCCAAACTGTGCATGGTTGGGAAGAGAGGACCTATCGGTACCCCCATGGTCTGTTTCGGATGACTCTGGGCAAAGGGGGGCCTGTTACAGGCCCCCAAAGACCGATTCTGGAAGTCTTTTCAGGCGAAACGAATCGTTCATCATACTCGCTCACTCAGAAACGTAGTCCATTGAGCTGTACAAATCGGCTCCAGATGGCTCTATCTCTCTGAGTGCCTTTCGGAATGATTCAGTCAGCGCTAAGGCTTTTCAGGCATCGTACTTGGTCGTTCAGAACTGTGAATGATTCAGTCCGAAACAAGGGCTCTGGATCAGTTTAGGCAATTCCAAATTTGATTTGGAGTACTTTCGACCGAGATCGAAATCGACCTCTAAGTAGCTAATCAATAGAACCCACAGAAAATCCACCAGAGTGCATAGGCTTCTAGAAGACCCTTAACCAAGAGCAACATTCCTATTTTCTTGCTGTACAAAATACGTATAAGTGTGCATGTGTATGGGTGCGTGTGCATGTGCATGTGTGTTAATATGTGGTGTGTGTGCGTATGTGTGTGTGTGTGTTTGAATGCCTGCAGCGTGTTTTGCATCCTGCTTTGGTGATGCACTATATTTTTTTAAGTCATGCTCTTTTGGCCTCTGTCAAATGAAAACTTCCCTTCTCGCCATTTGATGTCACAGCACTTGCTGTTCATGACCATTTTCCCTCCTCACAGAGGGCTCCACTTACAGTGATGTCAGAAACTGTTTTTTCACTCCATGGCAATTCTGCTCTGCCATGCAGACCTGGCCGCCTGCCCAAGAGAGAACTTCAAGGAAAAACGGAAACTTTTCCACAGACTTTATGAGGTTCTTGCCTTTAAGTTCATAATTACATTTGGTTTCTTCTAATGGTGACTTTCACATCTTGCATTTTGCGAGTTAAATATTACTACCCCATTATATGTTTTCTTCTTACATATTTAAAATGTGGGATTCACATAAGGCAATAGGGATTGCATGGTGTTTATGATGATAATTAGAATCTTAGAGGTGATTTAAATGCCTGACTTAAAGATTCAGTGGTTTCCTTAGTAACTATCTCTACATCCAGCATTATTAAGAGTTTTTTCTAAAGAAACTGAAGTCTCAGTCTCTCAAGCCTTGGCTAAGTCTGCATTGGTTCCCCCAAAGGTGAAAGCAGGAAGCAAGAGCCATGTCCTTATTACCATAAAAAAGGAAATACAATGCATACTCCAGTTGTTAGATTGTTGACATCGCATCTCTAAAGCAGATATTTTGTTGGTCAAACAAGCATTCTTTTCCAAAGTACATGAAAAAAAGGGCTGTGGATGAATTAAACAAATGTTCACCTGCTCATTGTTATATGGTTACATTTTCGTGTAATATTGAATTGTACTTGATAATTGAAATACCTTCTCAAAGAAGATGACTCCTGACTTAGTTGTCATAAGCCATCTGATCACACAATTTGACTTGTGATACAGAGGACACTTTGTAAATTCTTCTTATCTGTCTGAAATGGGTTACGTTATAATCTTATTCGTCCTCTTTTATTGCCAATTAATTTTACGCAAGCAAGGCCAGCTTTATTATACCTGCACGTTTATCTACTCCTAATATCTGTTTTAATTATCATGGTTTGTAGCTGGTGTTACATTCTATTAGATGAGACGTTTTGATTTTGATGATCATGCATTATTTGTATTGCTTACTGGTCAGCTTGATGAATTGTTTGTTTTTACGTACTTTTATGATTTGCGTTGTTCGAATCTTATAAGGTGATTACTGACTGATTGCCTACTACGTTTGTTTTGGACCTGGCTTTCACGAAGATTTTCAAGACTTGTTTTGGTATACAAAGACCTACTGGACTGACACTGGTCAGGTCACCTCATCCCGTGAACAAGCCTTTGGAGGAGGTGAAACGCGTTGGGTCTGGCAGGAAAATAAAGCCGCTGTAAAGCTTTTTGAAAGAGATATACGAGTGAGTGCGTTCTCATTTCAGTTTGTAACTAACTGACTTTCGTGAATATATATTCACTGAAAAAACCATACGTTTCACACCAGTTATAGTTAGCTGGAAATTTTACTGATATAAAACCATTGAAATTCCAACGTTATAGTTAGTTGGACTCACTATAACAAGCGCCCCTGCAATGCACTGCTGATGACGTCACATATTACATCACTCATGACATCGTCAGTGACATCACTCATGACATCACTGATGACACCAGCCAGTGAATGTGTGTCTTTCTGAAAAATCAATATGTTTTATATATGTATTTGTAAAGGTTGATAGAAGAATAAATGGTTAAATAAGTGTGTAAATGGATGGTTTTTAAAAAAAATGATTGGTTAACTGCCTTATTAAGTGTATTTTAGTGAATACATATATTAGCGAGTAACTTTTAAATATTGAAATATATGTATCAGTATTTCACTTTGTGTATAAGTGGCTGCATGGGTTGGTGACTGACTCACTGTTTGTATGTGTTTTGAAGACATCATATGTGCAGGACTGTATGGGTGGATGAGTGTGTGTATATGTGTGTGTTAATGAGTGAATGACTGTCTCACTAGTGTCTTTATTAGTAACGACATATATTTTAATCTAGTGTATGTGAGTATTGATGTATATAAGTGAGTATATGTGAGAGTAAGAGATTGTAAGAGTTCCTGTTTAAATAAGTATGTGTTTCTAAAAGTGATTTTTTAAGAGAGTAAGTATATGTAAGTTTCCTTAGAAGTAAGGTGGTAGTGTGTGTACAGTTGTATATGCAAATAAATGGATGTTCAATAGTTTATTTGCATGTGTGAGTATGTGTGTGAGTAACTTTTGGATGGCTGTCTGTGTGTAACAGGATGTATAGGTGTATCAATACATATGATGAGTGAGTATATGTATGAGTGACTATATAGAACTGTTGGTGAATGAGTGGATGTGTATATAGATGGTGTTATTACTAAATTGGTTGTTGTAACTGGTATGGTATCTCCATTTTTTTGAAAATGTTAGTTTCTATTTTTGAATATGTGTTTCAAGGGTTACATTACACTGAAAGGAGGTCTGTCACTCTGTCACAAGGATGGTGTCATCAGTGATGTCATGAGTGATGTGTCATGAGTGATGTAATATGTGACGTCATCAGCAGTGCATTGCAGGCGCGCAAGTTATAGTGAGTCCAACTAACTATAACGTGGGAATTCAATGGTTTTATGTCAGTAAAATTTCCAGCTAACTATAACTGGTGTGAAACCTATGGTTTTTTCAGTGAATTTAATTGGTTTTTTAAATGCTAATTCCTAACTATAACTGGCGTGAAACCTGTTTTTTTCAGTGAATTTCATAGGTTTTTTAAAGGCTAATTCCTAACTATGTATAGGGCCTCAAACCTATGAAATGTAATATTTTTTATAATGAATCCTATATTGTACATTTGTATAATCCTTTTTTTTTTTGCCCTGGTGCGCTCCCGGTGCGCGCCCCGGGGCGTGTAGCGTAAGCGCGTCTGGTCATGTGACCTAAAAATAACACTTTTTATTGGGTCAGGACAGTTTTGGTTTCCAAATGATGAAAGCCCTGGTCATGTGACCTTAAAATAACTCTTTTCATTGGTTGTTATCAGTTTTTTTTACAACTAATGAAAACCCCACCCATTTCCTTCATTTCTTCTTTCACTTTGGAGACAGCAGGACCTGTTTTTTTCTGTCCTATCATTTTGTGGAAAGAATGGCAGCTAGACCATCCAGCAGTAGTGAGGACTCAGATGGCTTCATTCAGGAAGAGCCTCCTCAGCCCAAGATCATGGAGCATTTTATTTGGAAATTTCTTTCAATACCTGAAAGATTAAAAAAGGTGAATGCTCCCAATGTAGAATGCAAAATCTGCCAAACTGTGCTTTCCCGAGGAGACCCAAAAAGGAAGTGCAGTTTTGGCAATTCGACAATGATTCGCCACGTCCAACGCAGGCACCCCCAGAACTATGCCCGGGAGAGTGTCCGAGACCTGGCACGTAATCCCCCAAGGGATGGTGCCTCTACATCTCCAGGAGGAGCCACAACATCAGGGAGAGGACGTGCAGCGGAATTGGAGATGATTCCGAACATTCAACCTGTTTTTAGTGACATTACTATAAAGTGCAAGCAATGCGATGAACTGCTTTGCTATGGTGAGCAGAGCATCAAGCTCATTGCACGCAAGAGGCAAGAACACCGCTGCCTTCCCCAGCCCTAATTTGTCCCCTTTTTTTTGCTCCTGTTGGGCAGTTTTGCATTCCATGTTTTTGTTTTTGTTCTGAAAAAAACATGAAAAAAACCAGTTCTTTTTAGAACTACCTCCAGTTCTCAAAAAAGAGCTATATTCTTATCAAATTCAAAATGAGTAACTGAAGTGGAGTGCAGTGAGAGAGGAGAGGAAATGAAAATGAGTGAGAAAGCAAAGAAAGGGACTAGAGGGGAAGGGAAGTGAAGTAGGGGGACTGAAAGAAGGTGAGTGTGGGGAATGAGAGTGAGGAGAAGTAGAGTGAACATGGGGAATGTGGATAAGTGAAGAAAATGTAGTAAAAGAACGGTGGTGTGGAAGGTTAAGAAAAGACTGACGCAAGCCCTTTCACATTATACCTGCGCCAGGTGTAATGTATGCAAAGGGGGCGTATTGATGCAAGAAAGGGTCGTAGAAGTGACGCAGTGAAATCTATGAGATTTCACTGCTTCACTTTTAGGACACCATTGCGTCAAAATCTTGCGCCTGCCTCACAGCAGGCGTAAGACTGACGCAGGCCCTTTCACATGGGGCTGGCCCATGTGAAAGGATGCATTGCTGGAGTTGCATCACTTTTGTGACACACTCCAGCAATGCATCACTACCTCTAAGCACTTTTAAATTATTATTTTACTGTTTCACTGGGTTTTTAACATGGTACGCTCCCCGGTCCGCTCCCCGGTGCGCGTACCGGGCGCTCCCCCCGCGCAAATCAAAAAAATATATAATTTTTTTTTTTTGCCCCGCGGGGATCTTTTATGGCCCCCACATCAAACCTAGGGGATCAGGGGGGTCTACTCTGCCCCCTTATGGTCATTTCCCCCTTTGTTTCTCGATCTTACAGAGACACAAGATGGCGGCCGCTCCGGACTGTTTCGAATGTTTACAGACACCCGAGAGCCAATCAGCTTTCCGCGCGCAAGTCGCGTAGCGCGCCCGGAGCGCTCCCCGGTGCGCGTACCGGGGCGCGGCCATAGATATATATATTTTTTGGAACCTAAATTACTCAAAATCCACTGGAGCACATATCTTGAGACATAGCAAAGGCACATCGGGCTACCAGTACCTACAATTTTGCCAAGTTTGGTGGAAATCCATTCAGCCGTTCGGGCTAAAAGTGAGGTCGACCGCCCTATGGAAATTAACATGGGGAAAACACGTTTTGGGACCCCCCTTTTTATCTTGGCCCCCGCTTGAAGAATCCCCCCAAACTTTCAGGGAAGGACCGCAGCGCCGCGAGGCAAATTTGACGACATTTTCAGGCAGATTTCTCAACCGGCGCCAAAGTTATTCCTATAGAATGTTGAGATTTTGCATTGAAAAAAATCCTAACTATGACTACCTACTGGCGACCGCCAGTAGGTAATATATATATATATATATATATATATTCACTGAAAAAAACATAGGTTTTAGCCCATATATAGTTAAGGATTAGCATTTACAAAACCTTAATTTACTCGCACAAAACCATAGAAATTCGCATATATAGTTAGATGCAATAACTATATATCGCGCACCCGCAATCCACTGCTGATCATGTCACATATTACATCATTCATGACATGGTCAGTGACATCACTGATGACATCACTGATGACATCTCAAATGACATCACTGATGACATCACTGATGACAACATCCAGTGACTGTATGTTTCTGTAAAGTTAAAATATGTCTTACATATTGAAGAATGAGTGGATGTATAAGTGTCTGGATGAAGGATTTAGTAGGTGCATGACTGACTGTATGAGTGAGTGATTAAATGTGTCTCACTGAGTGCATGGGTTAGTGACTAAACTGTCTTAATTTGTGCATTATTATGTATGTTGTTCTGTAAACTGCTGCATGTGTTGATCAGTAGCTATATGAGTAACTATATGGGTTATTGATTGGTTGCCCAAGTATTTGTATGGGAGACTGAGTGTGTGTGTGGGTGGCTGGGAGGTGTATGACTCTGTGCATAGATGTGTGAGCAGTTGATTCACTAGATGTATGGGTTCATAAGTGCATGTGGAAACAGCTGTATGGGCGGTTGACTGTGTGCATGAGTGAATTGGTGAGTGAATGGATATCTCAGTGCTACATGTCAAAGTAAGTACATATGTAAAACACAGTACATGTGAGAGTTGACATATATAAATAACTGTGTATAAGAGCCATTGAATGTGTGAGTGGCTGTATGGATCATTGTGAATTTGTATCAGGGATTGTATAAGAGAGTAAATATGTGTTAGTATATGTTTGAAAAAGTAAGGTGTGTATAACTGTATAGTTGAGGAAATGGAGGTGTGATTGATTCTTTGCATGACTGACTAGGTGTGTGAGTAACTCCATGGATGAGTGACAGTCTTTGAGTGTCTGTTTACATTGAGTGTATCTAAGGTTATATTAGAGTCTGAAGAGGTTCATCGTATTATCACATGAATGATGTCATCAGTGATGTGATCAGTAATGTCAAATGAGATGTCATCAGTGATGTCATTTGAGTTGTCATCACTGATGTCATCAGTGATGTCATTTGAGATGTCGTCAGTGATGTCATCAGTGATGTCACTGACCATGTCATGAATGATGTAATATGTGACATGATCAGCAGTGGATTGCGGGTGCGCGATATATAGTTATTGCATCTAACTATATATGCGAATTTCTATGGTTTTGTGCGAGTAAATTAAGGTTTTGTAAATGCTAATCCCTAACTATATATGGGCTAAAACCTATGGTTTTTTCAGTGAATTTCAATGGTTTTTTAATAGCAAATATCAAAAGCTGTCAAATGTCAAGTACGTGATAGGTAAAAACATTTTCGTGTTTATGCACGCTGATGTGCTTTGAACGCTGCCCCCCCCTCTTTTCTCTTAGAAGTACTCTCTCTTTGCAGATAGTGAAGGGTAGTTAACGCAGGCCTTTGCCCCGTTGTAATCCGTCGTGCCTGCTAGTCTCTCCATTTGATTGATTGTTATCCAAGCATTTACTATTTTAGAATTGATTCTCTTTTGGTTCATTCTCTATTTACTAACAAGCACAAAGTCGCAATACTCTGTTTAGTCTTTGCAGATAGTGAAAAATCGTGTAAAAAAAAAAAGAATCGAGCAAAATCAGTAGGCCACTAATGGGATCTCTTTTTGACCTCGCTAAAATAGAAACATTAGGAACAACCCTTCATGAGAAATACGAAACTAGTGAGATGAACTGAGCTCCACACCATGATGGCTGCAAGACAGCTTGGCTCCGCCACCCACCCCGCCCAAAATAACGATAAACTCTATGCAAATATTATAAATATATACAACACACCAGCAAAGTAACAGGGTAAAACATTTTATTAAATAACTATTTACATAACTATTTTATACTTTTTGTTGCCTGATCCGGCTAGCTCAATCGATCGAGCATGAAACTCATGCACTCTGATAGCAAGCGTTGCTGCTGTTGCTATGCAAACAAAAACTGGTTTTCAGTTTGTACATTCTTCAAGATTTTTCATCCAAGGCTGGTTTAGAGTTTGTAGAACGATGGCTTCATATTTTCAACATACGGTGTGGTGGCGCGGACTGGGAGGGTGCGCTTGACTCCTGCCCCCTCCTCAAGTCGTGTTGCCCTGGCATGGCCTAAGATCGCCCCTGACATAGGCGGCCGGCTCCCGGGGTCCGGCGGAACTTTTTGCCTTTTGATGACTCTTCCATTCTGGACCTTATCCCACAATCCGTTTGACCTGAAGACAAGCTGTAGTGGGGCGCCCCTTTACCGTTTCAGTTGCCATTCCGCCCGCTTTTGCTACACTGTGCCTCTTCCGCCATTCAGCTGTTTACCGCCCGCTCTTGTGACTACAGCGTCTCGCTCACCATGTAGTTGAGTTGCTCCCGCTCTTGCGATGCAGCTATAGGCGGCTGCCACAGGACTCTCAAAATGGCGGCCAGCTCTTCAGATTTGGGCGTGGTCCACTAAAATGGCCATGGAACACCTTGGAACTCGGACGCTTGTCTGCTAGGGCTTGGGCCCCATTCTCGAAAGCGTCCACTGAGCCTTGAAGATTCTACAAAAGTCTTGGGGGCACCCGACTCCCGCAGGCTTCTGGTGGGGAGCGGCTGCCATGATTGCTCGTGGAATGGCCACGACTGAGATACGAGATGGTGGTGCTCTCATGCTAACGCCAGCTTCAGTCTGAAACATCCAGAAACAGTGTAGACTACCAATTCGATCAGTTCCAGTAGCGCCCCAACGTGACCCGGTAGGGAAGAACTTGCCCTCCCCTTTTTGACTGATGGTTCTTGTTGCCTGTCCCTTCTGTTGTCATTTAACAGAACTTTTTAGACTGCTGAAAGGGGTTGTGTTCTGACCGCTGGTTGGTGGAGACATTTTGACTATATTCTGGACCTACGTTGTCGCGTAATGCGTTATATGACACGCCGCGTTAGCGCACCCGGAAGTGCTCCGGTGCACGAAGCGCAGCTTCCCGGAAGCGATCCGGGGCGCGGCGCGCAGCGCGTAACGTAAGTATAACAGGTCATGTGACTTGTTAATAAAACTTTTCATTGGTTCATTTTACTTTTGTTATTCTAATGATGAAAGGCTTGGTCATATGACCTAAAAATTACGCTTTTTATTGCTTTCGAACATTAATTTTTCTTAAACATATATGTTATAATGTTCCAG
Source organism: Lissotriton vulgaris (assembly GCF_964263255.1). Classification (NCBI taxonomy): domain Eukaryota; kingdom Metazoa; phylum Chordata; class Amphibia; order Caudata; family Salamandridae; genus Lissotriton; species Lissotriton vulgaris. The sequence goes on along the minus strand of NW_028244228.1, from coordinate 27,737 downwards.
GCTAATGTACTTTCCCGGAAAATTTACAACTGTCCTGCAAGTAAAATATATTCCTTTTTCTAGAAAAAGGGCGTTTCTTCGTCCCATGACGGAGCCGTTGAGCAAAAGATGCTCGGCCTGCTGTCTTAGTCACCGATATGCCTGAATATCAGATTCTTATCGATCACTTTATGTTGCAGGAGTAAAAAACACAACAGCCCTTGACCATTTATCTTTACTGCGTTCCTGCGTATTATACCTTTTATCCGTCATGTAATTGGACTGCTTTATTTCACTTGCCTTTTACTGATTCGAAAACAGTGACTAAAATTAAAAACTTTACCAATGTAAATACTACTACCATGTTTTGTTTTAAAAACCTTTATTGTGAAAATGTCAGTATACAAATACGGGCCTATAACCACGTGGGCCGGCCACGGAGCAAACTGGAATCGTATATGATAAGGAGACATTTACACTGTAGAGGAACGCAACGAGCGGGCCATTAGGTTGCAAGAACTAAGGTGTCTAACAGTTGCGGAATCGGTGGACGTACATTTTGTAATTAAAATACGACAGGGCCACTTACAATAAAATTATCTAGATATACATTGGCGGGCAAGTACCATGGGTGACGTTAATTCGAACTTTCAATAGTACAGTAATCAATAACACATCAGAACTTAATATCAATAGGGATGTCGAAATATTCAATCAATTCTCGTCCCCGCCCGCCATGTGCTTCAAAACTGCATACGTATCTCGTGATATCAAGGTTGTGCAACCAGTACACAACAAGGAGTTACGAGTCCCATTTATACCGGCGCCATTTTGGGCTTTGTCGGGCAGGTCCAGGATATAGTCAAAATGTCTCCACCAACCAGCGGTCGGACCAGAACCCCTTTCGGCAGTCAAAAAAGGTTCAGTTAAATGACAACAGAAGAGATAGGCAACAAGAACCAACAGTCAAAAGAGGGGAGGGCAAGATCTGAAGCCATTGTTCTACAAACTCTCAACCAGCCTTGGATGGAAAAATCCTGAAGAATGTACAAACTGAAAACCAGTTTTTGTCTGTATAGCATCAGCAGCAACGCTTGAGTCAGCTTTGTGTGAAGCCGCCATTTTGATTCAATCAATAGCGTCCCCCTGCACACATTCAGGGACCTGGTCGTGTCTTCAGGTCAAACGGATTGTGGGACAAGATGCAGAAAGGAAAAGGAAAAAAGTTCCGCAATAGTGAAGCTGCAGCAGTTGCAAATAAGCTTCAGACAGTGTTACAAGCGCTGCTCAGAACTCTCAACTATGACACCACCTCCGTGCCATCCGGATCTTGGCGCCTTGTGCTGGTTCCGACCTATTCACACATTGGTCCGCTACTGACACCACCTCATAGGCCAACGGGACACCCCACGCCGACTTTCGGCGCGGCATTGTAGGATGGCCACACCAGTGCGGCAACTTGCTAGACACCACCTCAGTGCCATCCAGATCTCGGCGCGTTGTGCTTCCTTCAGCCTACTGTAGCCGCAAGTGCGGACGCAACTCAGCTGGATAGCGAGTGAAACACCAAGGGGCGCCCCACTGCAGCCGAGGAGCCTCCATCTTGGGGGCGACGCACAGCATCACATTGCTTTCCAATGCAGTCAGATCCTCAAACAGCCCCCACTGACTGACGCGACCTCACAGGCCAACGGGGCGCCCCACGCCGACTTTCTGCGCAGCATTGTAGGATGGCCACACCAGTGTGGCAACTTGCTGGACACCACCTCGGTGCCATCCGGATCTTGGCGCGTTGTGCTGCCTTCGGCCTATTCGCACATCGGTCCGCTACTGACGCCGCCTCACGTGCCAACGGATTTTCTACGCTTTTTATAGGAGCGCGTAACGTAAGCATAACAGGTCATGTGACTTCTTTATAAAACTTTTCATTGGTTCATTTTACTTTTGGTTTCCTAATGATGGAAGGCTTGATCATATGACCTAAAAAAAACACTTTTCATTGGATTAAAACATTTTTTTTTCCCAAACGATGAAAGCCCCACCTTGTTTCTAGATGTTTCAGACTGAAGCTGGCGTCGGCCTGAGAGCACCACCATCTCGTGGCTCCGTCGTGGTCATTCCGTGAGCAATCATGGCAGCCGCTCCCCACCGGAAGCCTGCAGGAGTCGGGAGCCCCCAAGACTTTTGTAAAATCTTCAAGGCTCAGGGGACGTCCGAGTTCCAAGGTGTCCCAGGGCCATTTTAGTGGACCAGGCCCAAATCCGAAGAGCCGTCCGCCATTTTAAGAGTCCTGTGGCAGCCGCCTATCACTGCACCGCAAGAGTGGGCGCAACTCAACTACATGGTGAGCGAGACGCTGTAGCCGTAAGAGCGGGGGATAAACAGCTGAATGGAGGATGAGGCACAGTGTAGCAAAAGCGGGCGGAATGGCAACTGAAACGGTAAACAGTACAGCAGACGAGGCCCATTCACCCCGCCTCCCCCCCCCCCCCCCCCGGGGCGCCCCACGCCGTTTTTCGGAGCAGCATTGTAGGATGCCAAAACCAGTGCGGCAACTTACTGGACATCACCTGGGTGCCATCCACATCTCAGCGCGTTCTGCTGCCTTGGGACTATTCGCACAACAGACCGCTACTGACGAGGCCTCCCCGCGCACCCCCCGGGACGACCCACGCCGTTTTTCGGAGCTGCATTGTAGGATACCAAAAACCAGTGCGGCACCCAGGTAACATCACCTGGGTGCCGTCCAGAACTCAGCACGTTGTGCTGCCTTGGGACTATTCGCACAAAACACAGCTACTGACCATTGTTGCTTCTTTTTTCAAAAAAATGTTTAAATGTATTTACTGTTTTTGTTGCGTTCTATATATTTATAAGTTATTAAAGTCTTATAATCCTACTACTTTGTTGGAGTGCTATATATTTTTAATGTGACACATAATTGTAAAAACTTTGATGTACAAAGAGGCATCCCTGGAATCTTCCGCTTCAGGCTCGGTCCCACACACCCTCACAGTGAGAATCCCCTCCCCAAGAACAATACAGGATGGTTATCAGATAGTAGGAACGCGTGTGGTGTGACGGATCTCATCGGGTGGGGGCCTTGATCTACTGTAACTCCTTTGAAGAGGGGTGATTCTCTACAGCTGGGGCCATAAACTACATCTGCAGGGCTAGGTGATAGCCTGGGACCGGCCTGGACAATCGGACACAGAGGAAGAGGAGTGTCAGAGGGTGCGGTAGTGAATAGGGTGAAAGGGTGGTGTCGGGCGGGCACAGGGTGTGATTCTCAGGGAAGAGCAGCGCACATGGGAGGAGGTTTCTGGCCCATGCATGAGAGAGAGAGCGGGGTGACCAGTGCGTGGGGGAGATGCTTGTGAGGGTGGAGAGCCATGCTGAGGATCGGCGGCGTGCAGAGAGTGGGTCTGGTCAAGGCATCTAAAATGGCTGCCGTGCTCAACAAAAGTGTGGCATTGCAAAAAAGACAAGATGGCGCAGACAATGTTTATCAATAAGGATTAATTTATAACAATTATTTTTAACAAAATATTTACTCGCAGTGACAAAATGGCGGTCAACAGTTCCTGATTTCCATCGAATCAAACGTTAACAGACGTCACGCAGCAAAAAAAAAAAAAACGCTCACGCACAGCCGCTGGAAGACATGTATCAACATATATGAGCCTCCTCAGCCACCCTCAGAAAACATAAGGAGTCAGAATATGTCTCCCGTACCCCCTTATACCTAGAGGAGTGTCAGAGGGTGCGGTAGTGAAGAGGGTGAAAGGGAGGTGTCGGACAGGCACAGGGTGTGATTCTCAGAGAAGAACAGCGCACATGGGAGGAGGTTTCTGGCCCATGCATGAGAGAGAGAGCGGGGGTGACCAGTGCGTGGGGGAGATGCTTGCGAGGGTGGGGAGCCATGCTGAGGATCGGCGGCGTGCAGAGAGTGGGTCTGGTCAAGGCATCTAAAATGGCTGCCGTGCTCAACAAAAGTGTGGCATTGCAAAAAAGGCAAGATAGCGCAGACAATATTTATCAATAAGGATTAATTTATAACAATTATTTTTAATAAAATATTCACTCGCAGTGACAAAATAGCGGTCAACAGTTCCTGATTTCCATCGAATCGAACGTTAACAGACGCGGGCGCAGCAAAAAAAAAACAAACGCTCACGCACAGCCGCTGGAAGACATGTATCAACATATATGAGCCTCCTCAGCCACCCTCAGAAAACATAAGGGGTCAGGATACGTCTCCCGTACCCCCTTATACCTAGTAATTTAATTAAATCGAAACACAAAATCGCGAATTCACGTTTCGCTACCAGTTTGCGACCCGGTTCGCGAACCGAGAAGCGCTTCTGCCGCGAAAAAAACAATTTTTTTTTTATTTTTTTTTGGCCCCGCGGGGCACTTTAATATCCCCCTCATCAATCCTAGGGGGTCAGAAGGGGTCTACCTTGCCCCCTTTCCTTCATTTCCCCCTTCGTTTTTCTCCTCCTCTTGTCTCTCGATCCTACCGAGAGACAAGATGGCGGCCGGACCGGACTGTTTAGAATGTTGACAGACACCGGAGAGCCAATCAGCTTCGCTACGCAAAGCTCCGTTACGCGAAAAGTACGCGATCTGGAGCGCTATCCGGGACGCTGTCACAGATATATCTGTTTTTTTAAACGTTAATTTCTCAAAATCCACTGGAGCACATATATTGAGACCCAGCAAAGGCACATCGGGCTAACAGTCCCTATAATTTTGCCAAGTTTCGTGCAAATCCATTCAGCCGTTCGAGCTAAAAGTGAGGCCAAAGGCCCTATGGAAAAATGAATGGGAAAAACGCGTTTTGGGACCCCCCTTTTTTCTCGGCCCCCCCTTGACGGAACCCCCCCAAATTTTCAGGGGCTGCTCAGAAACAAAATGTGCCATTTTCCTGAAAGTTTCAGCCGATTCCGTCCACAAACACTAAAGTTATTAGACATAGAATTTTCAAAAGTTCCATAGAGAAAAAATCCTAACTATATATACCTACTGGCGACCGCCAGTAGGTAATATATGTATATATATATATATATATATATATATATATATATATATATATATATATATATATATATATATATATATATATTACCTACTGGCGGTCGCCAGTAGGTAGTCATAGTTAGGATTTTTTTCAATGCAAAATCTCAACATTCTATAGGAATAATATATATATATCAATGCTCGAAGGTGTCCACCTTTGAGTAGCACGCGAACAGCAGCTTGGTTTATGTATAGGTGAGCACGGGGATCCACTCGTAGACGCCGCTCCGTACGGGATCTGCCTGACGCGTTTCGAAGCTCCATATGCTTCTCTTCAGGGGCTTTAACGGAAGCGGTGTGCTGCAGTTTTCATCCAGAGATTCCAATTAACACAGGAAAGATGAATCGCGGACCCAGAAAAGTTCTTTGTGCCAAAAGTTTATTTAAACACCCTGCATCAATGCCGCAATGACGCGTTTCAGCCCCTCCTGGGCCTTGATCACCTGACGCGTAGCGCTTGGGGAAAGACGCTTTTAAAGTGCAAGTGCAATGATAATACAATTCAGCTGTGCTGTGCAATGATAAATACTATAGACAAACTATTAATGCTCGTAAATAGAGGCATAAATGTCGGAATTCATCAAGCTTTAAGGTGCGACATAAATTAGCAATAACTAACTGCATGAATGCATGAATAATTGCTGCATGAACATAAGTACACAACCCGTTAAAAATATATAAATATATAAATAATTAAATAATCATATATATACACCATATAACATGTAATATAAAGTGCAATTAACAGGGTAATGTCCACAGGGCTAATCTCTCAAATATCTACATACTATATTAAGAGGTGCCAAAACGGAAGGTTCAAAGTGGAAAGCTTCCAATTAACATAACCCCAGGTATTCTCATCAATACCTAGTCACATGCTAAAAAATCAATACAAATGTCACAAAGTAATGTCTGTCTAAAATTGGAATTTGAGTGTGGCAACAAAGTTTCCCAAGAAAATATATATAATAAGGCCAATGTGGGCATGCACAGTAATCAATTTGCTGACTTTCCAAAGTGGCCGAACCCACTCAGAAAAAAACCTCTTAACCAACGGAAAAGAGATTAGGGTGGTATGTGAAGAAAAAATATATAGGAATGGAACCAAGTGCTACTTAAATCATAATGAATAAAATGATAGTACAATACATAGTGCATATTTATTTGACAATCATTGTTTAGTCGATAGGAGTTTAAATGCATAATTAATCAGTAATATAATAATGCTGCAAAGATTTTAAAAGCTTTACAGAAAACAGCATAACAGTGGATATCATAATTTATAGGCATGCATGCAGATCCTCAGTCGTATTTAAACCCGATGGGGACTTTGTGTTAAGTTCCAGTATATATCTGGGGGCAGATTTATGAAGGCCTTGCGCCGCCGGTGCGTCATTTTTAACATGGGAAAAAGTGACGCACCGGCGGCGCAAGGCCTTCATAAATCTGCCCCCTGGTTTCTAGCAGGCGAAGAGCACTTTCACGATCACCCCCTCTACGGGACTGAGGTATACAGTCTATGGCGTAGTAACTAAGGTGTAACGGGTCACTGCCATGCACTGCCTCAAAACGTCTTGCCACCGGGTATGCCTGGTCCTTGTTTGTAATTGCCCGTATATGCTGAAGGATTCTTTTGTGCACGGGTAGCTTAGTGCTTCCCACATAGCGTAGTGCACACGGGCATTCCAGAACATACATGACATATTCTGTCTTGCAAGTGATTCTTTTTGTGATATACACTGGACAAGGCGAAAAGGGAGTACTGTAATCTTTTCTATTTTTGGCATGTGTACATGCCGTGCATGTGATGCACTTAAAAAGCCCTTCTGTTTAGATAGCCAGTTTGACGGTAGCTTAATTTCAGGGCTACTTTTCACTAGGCAATAACCCATAGATCTGGCCTTCCTGAATGTCATTTGTGGTGTACGGCTACTCTTTACCAGGTCTGCACCTGTTATTGGGTCTTTTAGTATCAGGTTCCAGTTGCGTTTAAAAATTCCCCTGATCGCTTTATGCTGTTTGTTAAACCTCATAATGACCCTAATTTGTGGTGGTTCCTTGCCAGTCTGGTTTACATGTGTTTCCTTCAGGATTAGTGACTGTTTCCTTGTGAGCAATCTAGTTTTGTTAATGGCTCTATCAACAACTGATGCCTTATACCCTCGTGAAAAAATATCTTTTCTTGGAGCACTCCTGAGCAAGTTGACATTCAGACTCACTGCTACAAATGCGTTTTACCCGGAGCATCTCCCCATAGGGGATACTCTGGATGAGATGCTGTGGGTGATGGCTAGACACATGCAACAATGAGTTACCCGCGGTAGGTTTGCGGTAAAGCCTTGTGGATATGGTGTCATTCAGAATAAAGACCTCCACATCCAAAAAGACAACAGATTCCCTGTTCATGTGGGCAGTAAACTCGAGGTTAAGCTGGTTATCATTCCGCTGTGCAATAAATTGTTTGTCCAGATGTTCCGGACCCCTCCAAATAATAAAAAGGTCGTCAATATACCTTAGCCAAGTGGCACATGTTCTTCCAAAATATCCTCATGTTGCCGCCTGAGGACCTGCTCCTCCCACAGCCCCATATGCAAACAGGCATAACTGGGGGAAAAGCAGACCCCCATTGCAACTCCCCTTACTTTCTGATAGACATTATTATCAAAGCAAAAAAAGTTTTGCTCTAAACACGTTGTAACCATATTAATAAGCATTTTGTTATGCAAAGAAAAACATGCAGGTCTACGGTTTAAGTAATGTTGGATTGCCTTCACACCATCCAGATGACCAATTGACGTATACAGTGAAGTAACATCCATAGTAATAAGGATAAGCTCACTACTCCACTGTATGCCCTGGATCTTCCGCAGAAAATCTGAAGTATCTCTTAAATAAGATGGCAAAGTTATGACCCATTCCTGCAAAAAGTAGTCTATGTATTTAGATGTGTTCTCCATAATACTACCTATTGCAGAAATAATGGGTCGCCATGGTGGCTTATTCTCATTTTTGTGAACTTTAGGCAAAAAGTCTAACGACGGGATTACAGGATGGTCATTTTAAAAAAAATCGATATTCGTCATCACTAAACAAACCGCCACTTTTCCATGCAACAAGTTTGCCATAATAAACATTCCAAGAGGCTTTGACAATATGCATATTACTCTGTTTATAACAGGAAATATTATTCAACTGTGAATAATCCTCTTCTATATATAGTGACTGTGGCCACAGGACTATATTTACCCCTTGTCCGATTGTCTAACAATGAGGTTATCATTGCCCTGTAGGTTCTTCATCAGTTGAATATAACAACGTTGCTGATGATTCAACTGGTCACTAGCATGATTGGTTGATTTATACAGTTCTTTAAGATCAAAGGTCACCTGTTCGTGGAAAAGGTCGAGATTATCATGGAGCATTAGGAGCTGAAATACTGATTTAGGTTTGAAGGGCTTTTAATTGACCCACTAATATCTACATTTTCCAGTCCGAGATCACTTATGCTTGCAGTTTGTTCCATCTGTAGTGATTGTAAATCGTGAAACAAATTGACATCTCCAGCTGTAAACAAAGGAGGACTTGATGAAGTGCCTAGGTCATTTACTACAACTTTCTTAGCTTGAGTTTGTGAAATTTTTGCAGTTTGAGTTTACGGATGAATCTAAACACATCCATCCTTGTCTCCGAATAGTTATAACTGCTCTCAGGGCTAAAAGACAGGCCAAGCGCAAGGATCTGTGTTTCAGCTTTGCTTAAAACAACGTCTGACAAATTGATTACCGTTTTGGCTGCAGCTTCGGGTTCTAATTGCGGTTCCACCTCCCTCTCACTGCTTTTTTGGGAGGCTTGTTGGCGTTTGTGCTGGTTGCTGTGCCTCCTCCTTGCGCTACGTTTGGCGTTTGCCCGCCTGTTCTTTGTGACTTTTGCTGATTCCGGGGTCTCAGGGTGTCCCTCCTATCCTGGCACAGGCAATCAACCTCCTGTGCCAGGGATAGTTTTGTAAACCCCAACTTTGGTGCCTGTTTTGCCTGTGCCCCGTCCCCCTCTGTATCACTTTCTGTAGCTGTGCTGAGGTCGGAGGCAGACGCGGAGGCAACAGTATTAGCTGAAACTATCACACTCGCACGTTGTTTAGCATTGCCAACTTTGGCCTTCACACCATCATATTTTCGTGCGAAGGTAAACACATTACCATTTTGATAATCTAGTTTGTCACGGTTAAATTTGTATGCCTTGCGCCTTTTAATGACATCTTCATCCTTCTGCAACTTTAATAACATGTCCTTTCTCATTTTAGTAATGCTCTCAGTCTCTTCCAATTTTGCGATTTCAATATTTAGCTCGTTAATTTTAGCCTGAAGTTTAATCCTATCGCTTTCGGCGTACTTCACCAAAATACGGATCAGCCTACTGGAGGACTTGAGATTCCAATCCGCCCATTCTGCTAGCATGTCGGGGTCCGGGCTTTCATAGCTTGGGGCCAAAGTTATTCGTAAACCCCTCAGAACCCTACCCACTTCCAAGTAGCGTGCAAGAGACCTCCGCTCCCACCACTTGCTTGTGGAGAACCGTAGCCTTAAGGCTCGGCGGCGCAGGGTACACCTGAAATCCCCGGAATTCACCTGCCTTGTCAAATACAGAGACACGGACTCTTCGTCTGGCGTATAAGATCGTATTTATTAGCTGCAGCTAGTACAGTGGTCTTAGAAGTCGTTGATATAACGAGGTTCAAAAGAGACTGCCACTTAACTCCGTGACGCACTGGCTTATATACGGTACAATACAATGCAAAATACAAACACAAAAGAGCACGAGGCATAGGCAAATGTTATAGACAATGCTTTAAGTCTAAAGTAACCCAAGTTCCCGTGGTTATGTTTGTCACTCGACCCCTTAAGTAAATTATAAATGAATCCACACAATTCAGTTTACAAGTAGAGAAAACACAGTTGTATGCTCTAGAAGGACAGTCGTGAAACAGGAGAATGCATGAGACGTGTAGCGAAGGACAACAGATAAGATAACCTACAGGAAAGAATGGTGCGAACCAACAAATAGTCCGGACGGGGATTAATCAGCTCAGACAGGAATTAGTGTACTCGGCCAGACCCTGACACTCATCAGTAAACAAGGGCGAAAAAACCACCTGACACGTAAACGCAGAAATGACAAAAACATCGCGCTCGCCGTGATGCCTGAGTGAGGGCAACACAAAATGGCGGCGGCTACAAAATGGAGGCTGAGCACGAACGAATTCGCAATTTACAGAACCTCAGACCCTCCTTTTGCCATTACTCAGGCAAAGACAAACCAACTCATGCTAATCATAAAATCCTCAAGCTGTTGCTGCACCATCATCCTAATATTCTCTGTCTTTGGAGTTACGGACTGTGGAACACATAGAGTAGCCAGTAGGCCACAAACTGCAGGATCACATTGAATACACAAACAACAAGAGAATATAATGGCCAAAATTGCTCCAAGGAACGTTAGGATCTTCTATCCCCAAGTTGACAATATTCCCCAAAACCATCTCATAAAAGACCAATCTCCTTCGTCCTGATGAATCGACCCGGAGACGGTATGCAATCTGGAAATGGCCTGGTATATTGTCGGAGCATCATCTGGAATATAAATGCAGCAACAAGATCCGATCAATCTACAGACACCTCCTCGGTCTGCTAAGATCACATCTAGCGCAATACGATTCTGCAACCTCATAAGACGGTCAGCCTCAAGCTCTGCCGTAATATTACTTAGCGCACCTGCAGCAACATTAATGGTGGTCTCAACCACGCAAACCAATTGTCAGATGTGTCTGCTGTTGGCCATTGGACCCCAAAAGGGAAGGAATCCTTTAAGAAAGTCTCCTCCCTCTTGTTCTGCCGTGTCTTTGGCATCAAATATACCTCGGCTATATCTAATTCTGTGGTGGTCTTACCAAGCCGTATATGTAGGGGGAAGGAGAAAAGTTATATAACAAGTTCCAGAAAAGTTAGAAGAGAGCCACGTATAAGCTCTGTCATTACAGGCGAAATATGTTCCTTGAGACGGAACCAACGGAGGGAAGTCAGGAGACGAGAAAATTTAAGTGTACAGACAACTCTGTTTGCTGTCAGTCTTTTTGTCATTAACTTGGAGACAAAAATTGCCTTGATGGGGTACGGTCCATACTGGAGAAGACCCACCCTTTCTAGTTTTGTCGCCAAGTCTAGAAACATAATGGGTAACATTCCATCCCTCATAAGCTCTCTTCTCGTCTCATGGAATCTTGTTCTTCTCTACGATCTTAGCCATCACCACTATACCCTTAATCAAAGAGCTGTGGCTAAAATCCAATCCATTCCCAAAAGGTTTAACGGAACTTCTAAGTCTGTTGTGGTATGAGGCCGAAAACATAGCCAGGTAGGCCCAATCTGAACCCTCATATGAAAAAGGAAGAACCAGATATGGCATTCCCTTATGTGTATTGTGTGGCATAAGTCCGCACACCCAACAATCAGTCATATTAATAGCCAACTGATGCTGGTGTAACAGCTGGACAAACATATTGTTCATATATTCAGCTCTCCTTATCTGCTCATGCGGAGGTAGAGTATGCATTTTATGTGAAAGGGCAGAAAGATGAGTAGGCAAAGAAGTCGTAGAATTAACAACATTTTTCTGCTGCAGAACATGTACGATCCAACCTGTGCAAGCTAATAAAATACACAAATGCATAAAAACACACAAAGTTACGCCAAAGCGACTACGTAATAATTTACAATACTTCGATCTCATTTCATATTTTCCCTACCTACAATTATTGTACCATCCATCTTTATCTAAAAAAAAATGTCGCTCACGGCAATCTTCCTCAATCACTCAGCTACTCACTTCTGTATATCCTGAGGCACTAGCCTCTCACTAAAAGAACAAAAACCAGGTTACAGTCTGAGTCTCCTACCGTGACCCTGCGACGGAGACGGATGGCACATCTAATACTAAATATCAGATAAGAAACAAGGGGCAAAAAGATCAAAAAGAAATGTCTTTGGGTAAAAAGGAAAAAGAAAATGTCAAAGTGTTCAATTCTTCTGGCCAACTTTCGACCACAGATTGTAGCGTGTTTTGCTTGGCACAGTCTGGTCCTTAAACAAAGTCTCTGGATTGGTAGTGTCTATTCGAAGATGTGCAGGCACAGCGGCTTGAAGAATGTCTTCATCAACTTTCTCAGACTGGGTTCCATAAATTTGAGCATCACTAAAAGGCACAAAACAAGGAATCGCTGCAGATTCTGATTCTCTTATGCCACTGAGGATCCACTGATCAAAGGGTAATGGCAGAGGCACTTTCTTACAGTGCATGCCATGAACCCAATTTTTCTTGCCGACCACTTTCACAGCTGTGCGAGTGACAAGCAGAACTTGTCTAGGCGTTGACCAGCGAGGCTCCAAGTTCTTAGTCCGCTGAAAATTCTTGACGCAGACCCAGTCGCCGGGCAAGATGGTGTGACCTGGGTCTGTGGAAGCCTCTGGCAAAGCACTTTGTACCTGTTGGCGAATAACACTCAGTTTAGCAGTCAAGTCATGCAAGTAGTCAATTAACAAAGGATATGGTATGTCCGAATATTTACTGGGACGAGGGACACCCCAAACATTAGCTGGGCGTCCGAATACCACTTCATATGGGCTAAGTCCCATACGAGAGTGCACAGTAGTTCTGGTTGACAAAAGAGCTAGGGGCAAGGCATCAGGCCAGGCAAGACCTGTGCTAGCTTGAATCTTAGCTAGTTTAAGCTTGAGTGTACCATTGTAGCATTCAACCAAACCCGCTGACTGTGGATGGTTTGCCGCATGGATTTTCTGTCTGATACCAAGACCAGAACACACTTTTTGCATAATTTGACCCACAAATTCACTTCCATTGTCACTCCAGACAATTCGCGGCAAACCAAACCTGGGAAAGAACTCTTTAAGTAGAACCTTAGCAGTGGACAAAGCAGTGTTATCTTTCAAGAGGTAGGCCTCTATCCAATGGGAAAAGGCACATACCACCACCAGAACATACTTAAGGTTGTTGCATCGATCCATGTGAATGTAATCGATCTGCAACACCTCAAAAGGATATGACGGGGGAGCAAAATGACCTGGGTTATGCATTAAACAAACAATGCAATGCTTAACCACATTCTCAGCACATTTCGGAATTCCTTCATTCTGCCACACAGGAGCCAAAAGCTTACATATGCCTTTCGCACTAATGTGAGCTGGACCATGGGCCATAGTCACAACCGGCAACACGTAAGCGTCCGGTAATAACCATCGCTGATGTTCCGACAACTCCGTCCAACAACCCATCGAATCTAACATTCCCGTACTTTCTTTCCCCTTACTCAATTCCTTCTCAGTAGCCTCTCCCTGAATCGTCTTCACACTCTCAATCGTGTCTTCACACATTCCAATTTCCCTAACCCAATTCGCACGACCTGCCACATACATTCGGCTAGTAGTGTCTCTAGCTGTAGTTTTTGCTACCTCATCTGCAAACGCATTTCCACGACCAACATCATCTATAACTTTCTTATGTGCACTGCACTTTATGATCACTATCTGTGTAGGTAAAATAAGTGACTCAAGAAGATCAGTCACCAACTGACCATGCTGAATCTTTGTCCTGTGAGAGGTAAAGAATCCTCTCTCCCTCCATAATCTACCAAAACTATGTGCAACGCCAAAAGCATATTGGCTATCAGTGTACACATTCACTCTCTTTCCCTTTGACAACACACACGCTCTAGTCAAGGCTATTAATTCAGCTGCTTGGGCTGAATTATGTCCGACACGTGCCGTTTCAACAATTGTGCATAATGTGGTGACAGCATAGGCAGAAGTAGTTTCCCCATTTGGAAGCTTGAAACAAGAACTGTCCACCCATAGGATTCCATCCGGGTCCTTGAGCGAAGTATCTTTCAAATCAATCCTACCCTTCGTTTCTTCTTCCGTACGAAGAAAACAATCATGTTTTTCCTGAACGTCTTTCTCATCTGGGAGTAGCAACAGTGTAGCTGGATTTAATGTATTACATCTTTTGATATGCACATGACTCGCTAAGAGTAACAGCTCGTATCCAGACAAACGAGCACTCGTGAGATGTTGTGTTCTTGTTCTATTCAACAGGGTATCCACTGCATGTGGAACCATAACAATGAGTGTGTTATCTAACACTAATCCAGCAGACTGTCTAATAGAAATCGCCGCAGCTGCTGTAGCTCTGAGACAACTGGGCAAACCTTTATCTACAGGGTCTAATGTAGTGGAGAAATAGGCGCATGGCCTCTGCTTATCTCCAAATTGCTGTGTCAAGACTGACAATGCGCAACCCTCTCTCTCGTGAACGTACAGTGTAAAGGACTTACTATAATCTGGGGTACCCAACACCAGAGCAGAACACAGAGCAGTACGTAGGTCAACAAAACTTTTCTGACATTCATACGTCCAACGAACGGATGGGGCGTATCTTTCAACGTAAGTGCCAACAATAGTTTAGCCAAAAGTGAAAAATTAGGAATCCAATGTCTACAGTAGGTAGTTATACCCAAAAAGGCACGCACTTCTCTCTGCGTAGTAGGTACAGTCATCTGAGAAATAGTCTGAATACGTTCTGGGGTCAATCGCTGTCCCTGCTTCGACAAGAGAAGACCTAATTAGTTAACCTCTTGGCGGGCATATTGCAACTTAGAGGGCGACACCTTATGATTTAGAGCAGACAAATAATGCAACAATGCAACAGTCACACTCTTACACACGTCTTCCGTATCAGCAGCCACCAACAAATCATTCACATACTGAATGAGCGTAGCACCTGGAGGCAAGGAAAAAGCATCAAGTTGTGACTTAAGAGCCTTGCTATAGATGGAGGGACTTTCACAATAACCTTGAGGTGCTCTTTTGAATCGGAAAGTTCGGCCACCTAGAGAGAAATCATAAATATCCCTACTTTCTTCAGCAATAGGAATACTAAAGAAAGCATTCTTGAGGTCTATCACTGAAAACCAAGCTGCCGAAGCAGGAATCATCGTCAATAAGGCTGTAATGTCTGGAACAACAGGAAACTGTGGCACAACAATTTTATTGACTTCCCTAAGGTCAATAACAAATCGATAAACAGGGGGCTGTGAAGGATCAGTTCTCTTAAGAATTGGGAGAACAGGACTATTACAAACATTGCCTCTAGTTTCTTCGACCATGCTCTTCTGAATAAAGTCATCAACAATAGCCAAAAGCGCTCTCTCACCATCGCTAGAAATACGGTACTGGGGAATGCGTGGCATTCTAACTTTTTCTTTAACTGTGACAACATACGGTGGGATCGCAAGATGACCCACATCATTTGGACCCATAGTCCAAAGACTTTCAGTAAGAGAGAGCAACTCAGGTGGAAACTGATCTCGGGATAAACACATAGAAGATGTCAATTTCTTCCCTAACGTAGGATGCACACCAGAAGAAGAACAATACAATGTTGCATGTAGCCTTTTCAACAAATCCAGAACCAACAAATTATCACCACAACCAGCTGTCAGAATAAGGGAAGCATCCAATTCATAGGGACCAATCGAAACAGGCAAGGGACAAGAAACTGGATTACGAACTGGGGTGCCAGAAAATCCTACAGAAGTATTTATTAAGCCAGACAAAGATGCCCCAGGGAGTTTAGAATGAATAATAGAACTTCTCATTGCACCAGTATCCAAAAGAAACGGCTCTGAAACACCCATAGCATTGACAGTAACATATGGTCCTTTTTGATCTACTGGAATCGACACAACTCCCTTGCTTCGTCCCTGGCTATCCTATTCAGTATGGAAATCTTCAATCCTATCTTCAACACGATAATCATCATTATAATACTGCGCAGACTGAACTCTCTGCTGATCAAAGAAATTCGTAGCAGATGGAGGGAAAGAACGCTGCTCCTGAGAGGACACACCTCGTCCTCTACCTCTAGATCCTGACTGAAAATTACCACGACCTCGTGGAGCAGATGTCCCATTATTACGCTGTAATAAAACCGGACAACTACAGTACGCACATTGATTAGGACCTACCAAAGATCGTGGTACAAAAGACTCAGGCTTCTGGAACACCTTCTGAAACTGTGGAGGTTGAGAAAACTGAGACTGTGCAGGACGTGGAGGATAAGCCTGCTGCAAAAGAACCTTCGTTTTCAGATCTTTATTTTTCTTCTCTTGTTTCCATTTCTCCTACTTATCTCTATTCTCATAATACTGTGCAGTAGCCAATATTTTAGCAGGGGAAGAAACAGCCCATGCACTTTCAGAACTCTTTATTTTATTCGATAATTCGGGAAGCAAATTATATACAAACCTATCTACAAACAATCGCTGACCACCCTCTACACTCAGATCCTGACCACTATGGTCAATAAACGTCTCTTCAAAACGAGTGAAGAAATCCGAAACGCTTTTGTCTTTCTTCTACTTGCATGCGGCCAGCTTATCCCAATTTACTCGCACCGCAGGCATCATTGTCTTCATCAATTCAATTATTCTAATCAGATCATCGGGCTTCGCACCACCCACTTGACCTGCATCGGCTGCTCTAAGAGCAGCCCAATTACCACCTAATTCAGCATCATGATTTTCTCTACGAATCCGTGCCCATAATGCTTGCGGAACAACATTCCCAAATAACATTTCAATATCCGCCAAATTCATGTACAAGCCTCAACTGTTTGAGACAATTCTTCATAATACCCAGAAGGATTTTTACGGGGGTCTGGAAGAGTCTGTTTAAGCGCCAATACTGCAGACCTTTTCCTGGGTTCGTGGACCCATATACACTGGAAATGGGCAGGTATCTGTGGTGGACCAGCTACCTATTCTCTCCATACGGGAGGAACTTCACGCATCGGATAATTCTTAATACCCTGTTTATGAACAGAATCAGTCTCGCAAAGAGTCAGGGACAGAGACATGGCCCGAAACGCAACGAGTTTATTCACCGCGTCTGCAACTTGTGGTCCTACAATAAAACCTTTATCAAAATCAGCTTGTAACTTCAGTAGCTTCGAAGGAACGGAATCTAGCTCCATATCTTCCCATCCTTTAATAAGAGTTTGACACATAACATTAAAAACATATCTCTGTGTGGGCTCCACCCACTGATGAAAAGAACTCATAATGTCCTCTGTACTATATTCTAGTCCTTTCTCAATCCATTTACGAGCAAGAGATCCCAAAACTACTTTCTCGTCCGTGAGAGGAAGTTGACAGCGAGATTGTTGTCTAGAAAAAACTGGAGGCATATTCAAGGACCCAAGAAAAGGGGAGAAGAAGTTCGAGACAGCATCTGCTATACTCCTCTGTGAGGTAGGAGAATCCCTCAAAATAACAGGAGACATGACAGATGTAGAAGGCAACGGAGACTGAGACGAAACCGATTGAGGAACAGGAGCAGGGGATTGTAGAGAAGGCTCACTGGTTAGAGGCGGCAGACCCGAGAGCAGAGGACGGCCCGGGACCAGGGTTCCATTCCCGGCGCAGCAGGTTTCTGGACCAGGGTCAGCGGACTCGATAATTCTCTCGCCTCGGTGCCCACTCTGATCAGCGATCACACTCGGCAACTCTGGGCATTAGCTTGCCTCATCTTCACTAACGGCCCCACCAGACCGCCGGGGATGCCTGGTCTCACCCTGGAGATACCCATTAAGGGACCATCTCTCAGGGAAGCCAGGAAGGGTTTCGCAGCGGTCGAAGCGCCTTGGGACCCTCCGGGTAAGTAGTGCGCTATATAAATGCCTATACATACACACAAGATGGGGGCTGAATTACAGAATGTGAAGGCGGAGCAGAGGCAGGCAAAGGAGCATTAGTAGGTTAAGCCAGTTGCTGAACAACCGGAAATGGAGCAACCACTTGTTGAGCAACAGGAGGGGGTAATGGAGGTACATTAGGAGTTTGGACATAGGGCGGAGGTGAATTCAATAAACAAGACATTAGGGAATCTTCTTCCAATTCCTTACTTTTATCTGGAGGAGAAGTAGGCAACATCGGATAGCATCTATCTATCGCCATGCGATGTTGTCTTTCCAGTATCTCCTTCGCACCATCTACTTCATTATTTTTAAACTGCTGCGCAGCCTGTATAATCGACATGTCTTGTGCTTTCTTATCTTTTTTTGCTTGCTTAATTTCTTTCTGTTTGGCTTCCTTACGCCAAAGGCGAAAAGAGTCAAACATTGCCGGACGGGCTTTCCTTCTTAAACAGAATCACTTCCAAATTATCTAATATGGCGGGGTCAAAACTACCATTTTGGGGCCATTTTAAAACTCCATTATTTCTCGTGTATCGGACCCATGTCTCATTAAAGGTAATGGGACCAATACCATGTTTCGAATAGAGCTCATAAGTGGGAGTTCCAACTGGAGGAATCGGACATGAATCCTCCAACTGGGAATCCCTAGTACAACCTAAACAACAAATTCTTTTAAACGTACTCAGTCCAGGCATCGTTACTTCTCAAGACTGCACACAAACAACAAGGGGTATGAATTAATAAAACAGCACAAACGTACTCACCCCTTGGATTCAGGTATTGCAACAACTGAATAAAAAACAAAAACAAAACAAAACAAAGTTTGTGGGAGCGACCCACCAAATACTTAACTATGAATCATCCTACACCAGCGGAGGTCCGTCTATCATCTCGCTTTACCAAACGTCATCAAAGGGTACAAGGCAGGGCGACAGTCAGGGCAGCAGTCATCAGCAGCCGTCAGAAAGGAGTAGCCACGCTGTAAAAGACCTTCGGTCCACTTTCGACATACAGGGGTCAATCACGTGGTGCGCTTCCTCAGGAATTTTCTTGCGGGGCTCCTCACGACCCTCCAGCTCAACTGCTACCGCTGAAGTCGACCCACATTGGGCGCCAGTTGGAGAACCGTAGCCTTAAGGCTCGGCTGCGAAGGGTGATCCTGAAATCCCCAGAATTCACCTGCCTTGTCAAATACAGAGACACAGACTCTTCGTCTGGCGTAGAAGATCGTATTTATTAGCTGCAGCTAGTACAGTGGTCTTAGAAGTCGTTGATATAACGAGGTTCAAAAGAGACTGCCACTTAACTCCGTGGCGCACAGGCTTATATACGGTACAATACAATACAAAATACAAACACACAAGAGCACGAGGCATAGGCAAATGTTATAGACAATGCTTTAAGTCTAAAGTAACCCAATTTCCCGTGGTTATGTTTGTCACTCGACCCCTTAAGTAAATTACAAATGAATCCACACAATTTAGTTTGCAAGTAGAGAAAACACAGTTGTATGCTCTAGAAGGACAGTCGTGAAACAGGAGAATGCATGAGACGTGTAGCGAAGGACAGCAGATAAGATAACCTACAGGAAAGAATGGTGCAAACCAACAAATAGTCCGGACGGGGATTAATCAGCTCAGACAGGAATTAGTGTACTCGGCCTGTGGAAATTTGAGAAATTGATGTACATAAACAGCGTTCATTATCCCATTTTCCTGCTCCTCTCCCTGTAAGCACCATGAATACCGTAAACTATTGACCGCATCACTCTGCCAGTAAAAGCCCGCACCCATATGTACATGACAGCCATTTTAGGCACCCTGGCCTTTTTCCTGCTCATTAGAATCACCGGCTTCCCTTCTGCGCGTATCTGAACCCCCCTCCCTCTCTCACATGCATAGACTATGAAACCCTCTCCCTCTGCGCGACCCTGCCCTGAAAGGCAACCCTCCTGCTTGACCCATGCAAACCCCCCATTTCCTCTTGAAGAGGCATCCTTCGCCTCAGCTGACATAGCCCTCCCCAGCTGCACCTGACTGCCCCCGCTCTCTCATGTACGGGTCATAAGACCTCTCTCTGTGCGACTCTGTCCCTGTGCACACCCTGGCTTCCCCCCTCCCTTTCTCCCTCACATGGGCAAGTCATAAACCTTCTTCTTCTGCAAGACCCTGTCCTTGGGAGTCACGGCCGCGCCTGACCAGCACCTCCTCTCCTTTCATGAATAACCCATCTGTTAGTAAACCCTCCCTCCGCGATTGACTGTCCACACATGTCTGAGGTCATCGCCTAAGCCAGGAGATACTGTTTACTGCTTATTGTATGGAATCACTCCTCTTCAAAGGACCCACTATTGATCCTGGGCACCCCACCCCCTGGGCTATGATCAGGCGCACACATCCTAAAAGTTGGCGGAACACTCAGCTGCGTGATTACCCTCCCCTCTTATCAGCAGGTCAAGGGTCCCTATTGTGAACATATGTGGGGTAGGATTGACACGAGGATCATGGGGATGTCCTTTCCGTGTTTCACAATGTCATGATTGTAATGCTAAGTGTTCTGTAAAGTATAAAAGACGACGTTGCAGCTCACTTGTTAGAGCACCTCCCGATGGCACCTTGTTTCGTGTCTGAAATGACAGGCTCTCCTCATGAGAAATAAATCCTGTTCTTGTGATTCCTGCTCCCAGCGCCCGTCTCTTTATTTTGGTAACTATTCAGAATGGGAACTAATAGGCGACTTGCGCCAGCAGCCTGGGCATCGATAGTAATGCGGGCTCCTGTTCCACAATTGGCGTCCCAACGCAGGGTCCATCAGTGACATAAGGTCCAGTGAGAGAGATCCAGACGATGAGGTGAACATCTAAATGATCGGAGTATACCTGCCTTGAGAGGGCCCTCGTCCGGCTGCCGATTGAATGAACTTCACCGATTCTGAACGGACCTCTCTCGAGTGACCTACTGTCCTGACTGGAATCCCACAGGACTGCTGCGGTAAAATCATGGAGTAAGAGAACGATCGGGCGCTGGAAGGAGGAAGGCGAAGAACTGCCCACACGGTCCGGTCCGGGTAAGGTCGCGTAAATGCGACAAATTGTGAAATAATTGTTTGATTTGGATAATACTAGTATTACTCTTTTGTTGGTACCTCTGGAGATTCACCGTCTGCAAACGGAGAAACAACAGGCTCTCTCTTTGCAAACAGTGAAGGATAGGTAACGCAGACTTTTGTCCCCATTGTAATCCGTCGTGCCTATCTTCCTCCCCCACTGTTTCCCGAACTGTCGTTCGTGGATTATTGTCTGGAGATTCTTTGTCTGCAAACAGGGAAGAACAAGGTCTCTCTTTGCAGGTAGAGAAAGAGTGGGTAACGCAAACTTTTCGTACCCACTTATTCTCCCCACTGATTGTTTGATTGACCGTACATTAAGTGTTCGGTATTGGTTCTTTTGAGGTATTCACCGCCTGCAAACAACGGAGAATAGAAATATTCTGTCTAGTCTTTGCCCGCCGTGATAAGATAGGTAGTGCAGACTTTTGTCCCCGTTGTAATCCGTCATGCCTATCTTCTCCCCACTGATTGGTAGCCTGTTTTAGCCCGGACCGCTTATTAGAGATGAACCATCCAGCTCCACTGGAGGGCACACCTAATAAGGACATGTTCATTAAGTGTGGACTAGTCGCTATAGCTTATAATAGGTTATGGCATAAAAATACAAGAAAAAGAGTTGAGCGAAATCAGTAGGCCACTGATGAGTTATCAACTTCGCTAAAAATAAAATAAGAAACGTTAGAAATAACCCGCAATAAGAAACATAAAAATGGCGAGGGAAGACAAGCTTGACACCAAGGCAGCCACGAGGTAGCTAGGTTCCGTTGCCTATTCCTGCCCCAAACATGTCTGCCTCATTGCCCACCACGCCCAAATAACGGTCACATGAAATAGATACAAATCAATAGGTACCTACCCCCATTCCGGAAGCTCCCGAAAGTGCAACAGGTCCGCGGTTACGCCCATCCGGAAGGCGAGGCCTCGAGGCATGCGGGGCTCGCCTGGCCGCAGTCGGAAGGGGAGGCTGTGGGGCGGACGGCCCAGAAAACCGTGATGGCCTCTCCTTCTCTCCTCTTCTGCTGCCCTGCAGGCCACGGGGGGGGCTGTCTTGCCTCAGCCACCGACCACCCCCCCCCTCTCTCTCTCTCGCCTGGTCCGGCCCGCAAAGAAGGCCGAAGCCAAAGCGAGGACGGCGGCGCTTACAGATAGTCCCGCCACATGTCGACGCCTGGACAATCGCAAGTAGTCCCGCCACATGTCAACCCCTGGAGAGTTTCAGGTAGTCCCGCCACATGTCAAAAGGGGGGGGGGGCTGTCTTGCCTCAGCCACCGACCCCCCCATCTTCAATAGCCGGCACGGCCAATATCGAAGCGGCGGAGCCGAGGATCGGCGCGGGGTCGCTGGAAGGGGGAGGTGGCGCGAACGAGCCTCCCCCACCTCCCTCCAGGTGGAGGCTTCCAGCGACACCCCAACGCTCTTACTTAAAGAGGGTCCACATCGAAAAGCGGTCTTTTGCCCGGGACGGGCACACGCCCCATGCCTTCTCTCCTCAACTTTGAAGATTCTATGAGAGCCGGGGGGGGCCCCCGACCCCTCTGCATGGGCGCCCCCGTCCCCCTCACTGGGACCCGCAACATCGACGCACTCCTGCCGGCGCCAGCCTCAGTTTGGAAATGGCTAAAACACAGCCAAGGTACAGACTTGTTCAGTTCCGGTGGAACACCAGAATGACCCGGTAGGAAAATTGTTGCCGCCCTCCCCACTCTTTGACTGATGGTCCAAATTGTTAGACTGTTACCACATTGCGAAAAACTTTTTGAACTACCAACGGAAGGTTCTGGTTCCAACCATGAGTCATTGGAGACATTCTGACTATACTGGAACCTGCCTGACCTCGCCCAAAATGGCGCCGATACACGAAACGAAACTTTCAAACTCCCTGTTCACCCGGATTGCTCGAATATTGATGCTCTGAGATATGTATGCATTTTTGGACAATGAAAGTCGATAAGATGGATAGTGATTATGTGCTTAGAGAAGAAAGCAATACAGATATTGATCATGTGTTTGGACAATGAACTGATTTAGGGTGGGTACTAATTATGATTGGGAACAATGAATTGGTGTAATTTAGGCACTGAATGAGCATTTGGATAATGAATTAATTGAAAAACTGAATTCTTGACATGCATCATGCTTGCTCTGTAGGAAAGTTCGATACGATTTTTATTGCACTGCCGCACTTTATGCAATGAACTGCCACCAACTTCGTTCTTCTTATGTACAGTTCCAATCTGCTCCGTGGCCGGTCCACTGGGTTGTAGGCCTGTATTTATACACCAGCACTTTTTATTAAAAGTATTTTGAAAAAGAAAGCATAGTTGTAGCGGTTGCATTAATGAGTTTTGAATATATTACTACTGTGAGCAACGAGAAAGTATGATGAAGGCTGAAGGTTAAAAAGGACCCGATATTTAGCAGCTACATTATGTGTCACAGGCAGCCGGAAAAGTGTTTTAGACGCCTTAGAACGACACCACAGAAATGCCACCTGACCGCCACCCTTGCACACAACCAAAAGGGGTCGCGACCAAGTAACTCATGTAGATACGCAGATCGTCAATGATTATCTATCTGACATTACTGGTCCCTCTGGGCTTAAACGCCGAGATGGTAAAGAAATGCACTACGTGGAGATAGGTCGAGTATGTGGTAGGTAAAAACATTTTCGGATTACTGCATGCTGATGTGGTTTGAATGCTGCCCCCCCCACCCCTTCTTTCTCCTCCCTTCTGCAGGTCGCGTTGGAACGTCGGCTGAAGTATGGGAGAGCGATGATCGAACCACCGACGAAAAGGGAAGAAGGGAATATGTGCATAGTCCTTATGACGATAAGTTTTTAAAAGACGTAGACTTAAACATGACTGTTCCTCCTTAGAACATAGCGACTGGGAGGATGGACTGACATAGAGACTTGACGGTTACTGTATGACGAAAATTGACTCAAAATAACATGTTAGAGAATGTAACTAGACATTTGACTAGGTAGGGAAAGGACAAAAGAAAGGTGCATGGGTAAGGGTTACCAAGACTGCACCCGTCTGGGAAGTTAGAAATGTTGCTGATGTTCAAAGTGTACTGCCCCCCTTCTCACACTCTTATAGATATAACCAAGCTGTCCGACTGTTCTCCCGATCCATACTTGCCGTTGCCTCAGCCTGAAGAACTTCCCACCAAAGGAAGAAACTGGAAAATGGTTTAAGATCCAACCATGGGTAAAAAGCACGACCAGGTTAATTTCTGATCGACTAACCGAGGTGTAAGTATTGGCAATTGAGAACGCTCGAAGAGATAACAAGCGAGAGGGAAAAGGAGGGAAAAGGAGGGAAAGGTAAAAAGAGCTAAGCACGTAGGTAAATAGGATAGTAAAAGATACGAAGGAAATAAAAAAAAAAATAGATCTTGTTGGCCAACTATTGTTTTCTGTTTTGTTGTGAATGTCTTATATATGTAATACAGGTACTGTCTTCCTTCGTCTGAGTTTGTGTGTGTGTGTACTGTAGGGGTTTATGATCTCCCTTTGTTTGCGTCTCTCCGTTACCTGACCCCCTACTGTTCTGTGTTGTGAACGCACTAAATGACCTATTTTTGTACACGTCTCTCCCTTTCTCTATCTCTCTCCCTCACTCTGTCTCTCTCTCTCTACATGTCATACGTGTACCAAATGGCTCGTTTAGATTGCGGACGGCTCACACTCTCTATGAGAGTCTCCCTATTTCCTCTTCCTTTTTTTATGATAAAACCGTGCCTCGCTGGCACCAGTCTGATTGGATACTTATTGAACGCGAAGGTGTTCAGCGAAATTGACAGAAACTAAAATGATTGTACCTCGCCATGCTACTACCTCTCCTTTCTACAAAATGAATGAACTCGAATTGGCTAAGAAAGAAAGGACAGGTAAGACGACTACGGCCCCCTAATCTGGCCCTCTTAAAAGGGGAACTATATGTCAATGGCACCCTATTTTTTTATTGTTGTTAGAAACAAGCGCCAATGTCTAGATTGACCCCCAATGCCCAGATTGCCCCACTCCCTTTGCACCCAAGCGCTAATGCCCGAAGCATCCCCGCCCCATTTGATTGACCCCAGCTGCTGTCCCGGATATAAACATGATGACCATGAGTAACTGTCGTCCCTCGAGAAAAACCTGTTTTACGTGACTCTCGATGATAGCGCCCCCGCCTTGTTTAGAAAGGTTAGCCAGCCTTGAAGGGAAATGTCAGACTGTTAAAGGCTTGGGTTTGAAAGGCAAGTCTCCACTGGAAGTTCCAAAATGTTGAAATTGATGAAATGCGCAGTTGATGGGAATATTATTTCTATACATTTATGTCATGAATAGACGATGAATACACTTGGCATGAACACAGTAGGAATGTTGACATATGCACTGCTTGGTAATAGACCTCTGACTGTGACCGATGAGCGTATCTCCCAAGTGCGTAGGATTGAGGGAGGAATTCACCTGCATAAATGACTTCTTCTGTCAGTTCTCTAAAAGCTTGTTTTGTACCTATTCAAAGATTTGCGATCACCGGAGGAGAAGGGTCGGACGTGCCTGGCTGCAGATCTTGAGACACATGCGACCTCGACCAAAGGTGGAGCTGCAGAGCAACAAGATACGGGACGAGACAGCAATTTCAAACGTGGAAAATGAAAAATGACGGGCTGCCCTGAAGCCCTCCGCCTGCTAACCCACGTGTGCCTGGAGTCTCCGTCCCCCTTCTTTGGGCCCGATTGATGGGCCTGCCTGCTTGTTATCCTTTGCTCCCTTGGTCTCTTTTGTGTGTCCCAGGAACTCTGACCCAACTCCTTCTCTCTCCTATCGACTATTTGAACCACACACACCCTCTTTTCCATGTGACTTCACGCCAAAAGGAACGGCATTCAGGTGGGAATAGGGTGTTGCCACGGAAATATAGGTGCCGAGCATAAGGCACCACTAAAAGGACTGGTTAGGGAATAGGACTGTGGTCTAACAGCAGAGGACTGACCGCACCCTGCAACGCGTAAGGATAAATCCGAGCTGGACCTATAGCTCCACCGCCGGTGCTCAACAGCGCCAACGAAAGAACACGGACTAGAGCCTACCAGTGATGGCTCACTGCTAAAAAGACACTGGGACGAAGAGATCTTGTGTATTGAACTGAATTCCTCCCTCGACTAATTGATCAAAATATTCATTGGTCACATTTTTGAGAAAATAAGAAGTATTTATGCTATGTAGTGCGTTTGAATGATAAGAACTCGACAAATGCAATTTCCTATGTGCTGCCGTCTGCCCATCACGTCAACTGTCCATGATTATATGCCAAATGTTAATATTGACAAATGCTAATTCTTCAACCACGCCTGTGTATTTTTTGTACCCCCATCAATTACAAAAATGAACTCTGTAATGTAAAAAGGGGCGACTGTGGAAATTTGAGAAATTGATGTACATAAACAGCGTTCATTATCCCATTTTCCTGCTCCTCTCCCTGTAAGCACCATGAATACCGTAAACTATTGACCGCATCACTCTGCCAGTAAAAGCCCGCACCCATATGTACATGACAGCCATTTTAGGCACCCTGGCCTTTTTCCTGCTCATTAGAATCACCGGCTTCCCTTCTGCGCGTATCTGAACCCCCCTCCCTCTCTCACATGCATAGACTATGAAACCCTCTCCCTCTGCGCGACCTTGCCCTGAAAGGCAACCCTCCTGCTTGACCCATGCAAACCCCCCATTTCCTCTTGAAGAGGCATCCTTCGCCTCAGCTGACATAGCCCTCCCCAGCTGCACCTGACTGCCCCCGCTCTCTCATGTACGGGTCATAAGACCTCTCTCTGTGCGACTCTGTCCCTGTGCACACCCTGGCTTCCCCCCTCCCTTTCTCCCTCACATGGGCAAGTCATAAACCTTCTTCTTCTGCAAGACCCTGTCCTTGGGAGTCACGGCCGCGCCTGACCAGCACCTCCTCTCCTTTCATGAATAACCCATCTGTTAGTAAACCCTCCCTCCGCGATTGACTGTCCACACATGTCTGAGGTCATCGCCTAAGCCAGGAGATACTGTTTACTGCTTATTGTATGGAATCACTCCTCTTCAAAGGACCCACTATTGATCCTGGGCACCCCACCCCCTGGGCTATAATCAGGCGCACACATCCTAAAAGTTGGCGGAACACTCAGCTGCGTGATTACCCTCCCCTCTTATCAGCAGGTCAAGGGTCCCTATTGTGAACATATGTGGGGTAGGATTGACACGAGGATCATGGGGATGTCCTTTCCGTGTTTCACAATGTCATGATTGTAATGCTAAGTGTTCTGTAAAGTATAAAAGACGACGTTGCAGCTCACTTGTTAGAGCACCTCCCGATGGCACCTTGTTTCATGTCTGAAATGACAGGCTCTCCTCATGAGAAATAAATCCTGTTCTTGTGATTCCTGCTCCCAGCGCCCGTCTCTTTATTTTGGTAACTATTCAGAATGGGAACTAATAGGCGACTTGCGCCAGCAGCCTGGGCATCGATAGTAATGCGGGCTCCTGTTCCACAGGCCAGACCCTGACACTCGTCATTAAACAAGGGCGAAGAAACCACCTGACACGTAAATGCAGAAACGACAAAAACATCGTGCTCGCCGTGCTGCCTGAGTGAGGGCAACACAAAATGGCAGCGGCTACAAAATGGAGGCTGAGCACAAACGAATTCGCAATTTACAGAACCTCACTTGTTCTGAACGCATTAACTTCTCCAGCCTCCTA